>NW_025920120.1:1536376-1736499 GCF_902686445.1 Sciurus carolinensis
CACCTAAAATTGGTCTATTTTAGTATTTCTACAGCAAACATTTCCAGGACCTGGTTTCCAAATGCAAATTTACCTTTTTATATATGACTATTAGTTTTCTGAAACTGCAAAAATAAAAAATAAAAATAACACTGAGATAATCAACTTAGAAAAAATTTGATTTTTGCTCACAATTTTGGAGGTTTCTGTTCATGATTGATTTATCTTGTTGCTTTGGACTTCTGGTGGCTCATCATAGCAAAGTAAGTGGTGTAACAAAACTGTACACCTGATGACCAGGAATCAAATGAGACCAAAAGGCAAGAGACCAGGGTACCACTTCCACCTTTGAGGGCATGTCTCTAGTGACCTGAGGACATCCCATTAAGAACCACCTCCAAAAGATCTACTATTTCCAATAGTGCCAAGCTGAGGTCAACATTTTAACACATAAACTTTTGAGGAATATTACATAATCAAACTAGAGCAATCACATTATTATAAATTATATATAAAAAACAACAAAAATCTTCCATTAAAAACAATCAGTTGGGTGCTGGGGAGATAGCTCAGTTGGTAGAGTGCTTGCCTTGCAAACACAAAGCCTTGGGTTCAATCCCCAGCACCACAAAAAAAAAATCAGTTGCTCTAATTTTGATATGAAAAGTGTTACATATCACCTATTACACAAGTTGTTGAACTTCACTTTATATAGAAAGTCAAGCAAATAAGAATACTGTTTTGGTTTTTTTTTGCCAAACCTGAAGAAATTCTGATGTAGCACATCACTGGATTGAACTCCAAATATCTTCATTTCCTATAATTAAAGATCATTATATCGCAGGTCATTGAGAAATAGTGTCTTATGCCTTTTATATTATTTTTTCCTTCTGTCCTTAGAGTTTTTATTAATTACGCAAATCACAATTCATAAATGCTTTAAAGCATTATACTTTAAAATGGTATTTATCTTTTACCCTAGGATGTACCATCTGTGAATGGATTGTATCTATTTTGTTCTGCATGATTTCCTTAGTACCCAGAACAATTCTTTGTGTGTAATAACCAGCTAATCAATACTTAATAAAAATACAAATGATTGAAAATGATAAAAGTAGCCAAACTCGAGTTCTTGATGATCACATGAAGATTACTAAACAAAGATTTATCAAATAAAAATTTTATGGAATACATTCAGTTATTTTTATCTATATTTATGTATGTTTTTATGCTATAAATCCCAGGCAATTAATTGTTAGGACTTCCAACAAGTAAGTAATATTATAAGAAACATAAGCATGCACCATTATTTTTGGTAGTTTTTTAAATTTATTTTTATTGTAAACAAACGGGATACATCTTGTTTCTCTGTAAATGAAGAAGACACATACCATTTGCAATCTCATACATTTACATAGGGTAATGATGTTTAATTCATTCTGCTATTTTTTCCTTTCCCCCCACCCCTCCCATCCTTCTTTTCCCTCTATACAGTCCCTTCTTCCTCCATTCTTGCCCCCTAAAACCCCCGATTATGTGTCAGTATCCACTTATCAATGAGATCATTCGACTTTTGGTTTTTTGAGATTGGCTTATCTCACTTAGCATGATATTCTCCAATTTCATCCATTTGCCTGCAAATGCCATAATTTATTATTTTTTAAATTTGTTTTTGTTGTAAACAAATGAGATACATGTTGTTTCTGTTTGTACATGGAGTAACAGCATACCATTTGCGTAATCATACATTTACATAGGGTAATGATGTTTGATTCATTCTGTTATTTTTCCTTCCCCCCCACCCCTCCCACCCCTCATTTCCCTCTATACAGTCCCTCCTTCCTCCATTCTTGCCCCTCTCCCACCCCTCATTATGTGTCATCATCCACTTATCAGCAAGATCATTCATCCTTTTTTTTTGAGATTGACTTATCTCACTTAGCATGATATTCTCCAATTTCATCCATTTGCCTACAAATGCCATAATTTTATTATTCTTTATGGCTGAGTAATATTCCATTGTATATATATACCACAGTTTCTTAATCCATTCATCAGTTGAAGTACATCTAGGTTGGTTCCACAATCTGGCTATTGTGAATTGAGCAGCTATGAACATTGATATGGCTATAACTCTGTAGTATGCTGATTTTAAGTCCTTTGGGTATAGGTCGAGGAGTGGGATAGCTGGGTCAAATGGTGGTAACATTCCAAGTTTTCTAAGGAATCTCCACACTGCTTTCCAGAGTGGCTGCACTAATTTACAGTCCCACCAGCAATGTATGAGTGTACCTTTTTCCCCACATCCTCACCAACACCTATTGTTGCTTGTATTCTTGAAAATCGCCATTCTAATTGGGGTGAGATGGAATCTTAGTGTAGTTTTGATTTGCATTTCTCTTATTACTAAATATGTTGAACATTTATTCATATGTCTGTTGATGACTTGTAGATCTTCTATGAAGTGTCTGTTCATTTCCTTAGCCCATTTGTTGATTGGGTTATTCGTATTCTTGGTGTAGAGTTTTTTGAGTTCTTTATATATTCTGGAAATTAGTGCTGTACTTGAAGTATGAGTGGCAAAGATATTCTCCCACTCAGTAGCTTCTATCTTTGCATTGATAATAATTTCCTTTGCTGAGAGAAAGCTATTTAGTTTGAATCTATCCCAGTTATTGATTCTTGCTTTTATTTCTTGTGCTATGGGAGTTCTGTTGTGGAAGTCTGATCCTAAGCCAACATGTGAAGATTTGAACCTACTTTTTCTTCTATAAGATGCAGGGTCTCTGGTATAATTTCAAGATCCTTGATCCATTGTGAGTTGATTTTTGTGCAGGGTGAGAGATAGGGATTTCATTCTTGTGCATATGGATTTCCAGTTTTCCCAGCACCATTTGTTGAGGCTATCTTTTCTCCATTGCATATTTTTGGTCCCTTTGTCTAGTATGAGAAAATTGTATTTATTTGGGTTTGTGTCAGTGTCCTCTATTCTGTACCATTGAGCCACCTGTCTATTTTGGTGTCAATACCATCCCGTTTTTGTTTCTGTTGCTTTGTAGTATAGTTAAAGGTCTGGTATTGCAATACCCCCAGCTTCACTCTTCCTGCTAAGGATTGCTTTAGTTATTCTGGGTTTCTTATTCTTCCAGATGAATTTCATGATTGCTTGTTCTATTTCTGTAAGGTACGTCATTGGGATTTTAATTGGAATTGCATTGAATCTGTATAGCACTTTTGGTAGTATGGTCATTTTGACTATAGTAATTCTGCCTATCCAAGAACATGGGAGATGTTTCCATCTTCTAAGGTTTTCTTTAATTTCTTTCTTTAGTGTTCTGTAGTTCTCATCGTAGAGGTCTTTCACCTCTTTTGTGAGATTGATTCCCAAGTATTTTATTTTTTTCAAGGCTATTGTAAATGGGGTAATTTTCCTAACTTCTCTATCTGAAGATTCATCACTTATGTATAAAAATGCATTAGATTTATGAGCATTAATCTTATATCCTGCTACTTTACTGGATTCACTTATGAGTTTTAAAAGTTTTCCTGTGGAATTTCCCCGTTCCTCTAAATATATAAGGATGTCATCAGCAAATAGGGATAATTTGAGTTCTTCTTTTCCTATTTATATCCCTTTCTTTTCTTTGGTCTGTCTAATCGCTCTGGCTAGAATTTCAAGGACAATGTTGAATAGAAGTGGTGAAAGAGGTCATCCATGCCTTGTTCCAGATTTTAGGGGGAATGCTTTCAGTTTTTCACCATTTGGAATGACGTGGCAACAGAGTTAAAGTCAAGAATCATATGATTATTTCGATAGATGCAGAAAAAGCATTCATTATTTGCGCAATCCCACACCGCTGGGAACTCAAACCCAGGCCTCCAACATGCGAGGCAGGCACTCTATGTGATGGGCTATATTGCCAGCACCAGAAAAAGCATTTGATAAAATACAGCATCCCTTCATGCTCAAAACACTAGAAAAAATAGGGATAGTGGGAACATTCCTTAACATTGTAAGGGCCATCTATGCTAAGCCCATGGCCAATATCATTCTCAATCAGTAGTTTTTAGAAATCATATGAAGTCTTCATTTTTACTGTGGGAAAACTGATGATCATAAACATTAAGACAGACCCTCCCCATCAGAGTTCTCACATGCTCCACTCAAGCTCAGTGGGCAGTGAGGTCCAGGGTTTGTCCCTTGGCAACTTGATGCTCCTCTGAAGTTTGCTTCCTTTTCAATAATACGAGGTTAGGCTCATTTTTTCCTAGTTTAAATCATGCTATTGAAATTAATATTTCAAATTCTTAACCCCCTTTAATATCTTTTAAAATATTTTTTCCTTTATTACTGCAGTTGGTTCCCATCTAGTTCCATATCCAATGGGTATTTAATGGCCTTTCCATATAATTCTTTGACAATAATATTCACTTCCAAAAGACAAGTATGGTTAGCTCTATCCTCAGGATTCAAAAATGAAGTTAATTATTTTATGCATTGTGAATTATTGTAATTTAATATAAAAATATAAATCTGCCACATCCAGGTCTTATCATCTGCTATATTTAGACATGGTACTGACTGTTTTAGAAACATCACTCCATTTATTCCTCAGTGCATCTCTGCAATGAATATATAACTATCTACAAGATATAGATGATGTCATTGAAATTTGAGCAGCACATCCATTGAGATTCTGCAATCCAGCATTTATATTTTCATTTACTGTGGAACTTTGTAAATTGTCCCTTTAAAAGTTATATTAGGCAAATGAAAATGCAACTGGCACAGAGGCAGGTATTAAACTTTAGGTAACACAATCAGCACTACCTTCCTTTTCTTTATTCTCTGTTTACCAAGAACTTTGTGGCTAGAACTCTCCCAGGCTCTTATTTTTTACTGTTGACTGGAGAATGTATTCAGAATTTAAATCTTTTTTTTGTGTGTGGTGCTGGGGATTGAACTCAGGGCCTTATGCTTGCAAGGCAAGCACTCTACCAACTGAGCTATATCCCCAGCCCTTAGCATTTAAATCTTGAGGAGTGTCTTTCTTGTACAGTTTCATCTTTTGAAGCCTCTTGTGCCTAAGAATAGGTTCATCAAGAATATCTTAAGAATCATCCTTGCCTTGGATGTAGAGTCCACAGTCCTTTGCTCCTGTTCTAATATTAATTGTAAGGTCACCTCACTGCTTTCTAGGTTCTGCAAACAGTGAAACAGTAAAACAAATGAAGCAATATCTTTCATTATCTAGTTTTATTGCATGTGTCTTCTGCACAGAAAACGCACTTTAATTATTTAGCCAACATAAATTTTTAGTGAAATAGTTAATATCCCCTATCTAGTTGTGTAGCACTATAAATAACATGGGCATCTGTGTTCCGATTTCATAAAATTAGTCAGTTTATAATCTTCCTTCCCATTAAAAGTATTTGCTGAATTAGTTGTTTTCCTTGGAGGCTTCAAAACATAGAAGAATCTTCTATCAGTGCTGTTTTACCCAGAGCTCCCAAACATCACTTGCCTGAGCCTTACTAATTTTTTGTCTACTAAATCTGGCCCCCCTTTCTCTAAGCCTGGCTAATGAGCAAAAATAATATACATTCACCCTGAGAATAGCATTTATATTCACAATTGTTTATAAACAACTCATGTTTTATTATAACCAATCTTGTGGAAATTTTGCTTAGATGCTTCTGAGCCTTCATGGATGGCTCACAACTGACATTTGTGAAAATAAAGAAGGAACATGGCAGCCATAATGCATTCACTGTCCAGCATTATTTATAGATACAAGTGCCTATCAGACTTTATGGAAAGAATATAAGAGCTCCAGTAGATAAGAATGTTGTTGTGTCCAAATAATTCAATCCCATAAAAGATAATATACTTTTTAAAACAGCCAGTGGAACCAGTAATAAGCATTCAGGACAGAAATTTCTGTTTTCTCCTTGGCTTTTAGGTTGTAATTATATTTAATCATTGCAGAGACTAGTTTATGACCAGAAAGTAAGATAAGAGGGATGAAAAATGATGCCAAGTGGTTTCAAGTTCCCAAACTGTGAGCAATGACTCCCTTCTCTCCAGTTGACCATCTATAATACTTACAAGTCTGACTACAAATAATACTTTTTTTTGAAAGTTAAAATGAGATTAATGTAACATATTGGCGAGAAGGACGAGATGCTTCTATAAACTCTATGAAGCATTACAAATTATCTTGCACACCAATCTGGTAAATGCCTCATTTATGAGTAGCTTTTTACCTACTGAACACTGACATCATCTAGGAATACTTAATCTACATTATGAAGCCTTTAGAAGTTCCTTTCAAGTAGCTGGATTTGCTCATGGTTTAATAGAAAAAATAATGATTTCTAAAATTAGTAATCTATGTACATTATTAAATTAAATAATATTTTGATTAGATTATTTGGCCATAAATTCAAGTGAAAATTATTGAACTTGGTTAAATGTGAAATGATTTTCTATTTGAAGTGTACTCTCTCCAATTAAGCCATTTATTTACTTTCATTTTTTAATGTCTTCCATGCTCCAAGTATTAAGAATAGAATTGTTGAGTAAAATAGTTATGCTTCCAGCTACAACTGGGCTTTTAACTTTCTGGGAAAGAAAACATTAATTAAAATAATATATGATATATTTCAGTGTGGGACATGCTAAGAAGAAAAAGTATGACAAGTAATGAGAAGGTTATGTAGGAAAATAATTTTACACTTAATCTGAGAGCATAGGAGAAAATGTTGCTGTAGATATTTATAATTTTTTCTCTCTGGCCAAATTGACCTATCATAATGGGATCTTCTAAAGCAGGTTACTTGTCCTGGGTAAAGTTAGCACGGTCTGGGGAAATCTCTGCCATGGGACTGTCCCATGTGTGGAAGGATGTCGAGCAGCAGGCCTGACCCATGCCCACTTGGGGCCAATAGCACGCTCCCCCAGTTGTGAGCATCCAAAAGGCCAGATGTCCTCTGCCTGCCTCCCACTGAGAACCATTGTTCCAGAGTCAGAACTGGTTATGGTTGAGTGTTGGAGAGTCAGTTAGTTCAGGGTGACAGTGGGAAGAAACTAACAGATTTCCTTCTGGGAAAGAAAACAAAACCTGACTCTGGTAGAAGAATTCAAACAGAAAAATCCAGTGGTTTCGTCTCCATGGAGCACTGAAGTAAATGATTATTTGCAGTACTAAAGCCTTCTCATTAGCATCCTGATGAAGAGCCCCTTGAACTACCCACACGAGTGTCTGAAACACAACTGGTCCTGAAGTTGGCTAGGCTCCTTTCCTGCAGTCCAAATGGGACATGGACCAGGTTAGTGTGAGAGTGTGGAGATGAAAGTTCAGGTATACACTGATTATCCCAACCCCCAGCTCCTTCAGCTCTTCTTGCTTCCCCTTACACCTCTCCTCCAGGCCCATAGCATATTAAGGACAGTGCATAATTCTGGTAATTTTTTCTTTAAATATGTGTTCATAATGTGTATTTTAGTGACTTTTAATGGAAACTTATTGTATATTAAGTCCACTATTAATTACCAACAGAATATGTATTACAAAGTAAAAGTCATTATGATTTAAGTAGTGTCATTTTTTAGTGTATAACAAAGTTTTTAAGGTAAATTATTTTATTCTCAAATAATAGGTTGATTTTGCTTTATGGTTATATCAACTATAATCAACTTAAAGAATAAGTTTACATTCTTCAAAGATTTAAAAAGATTACATACCTTATTAGCATATTGGGGTTTTAACTGTAGATTATGTGTTAAGTCTTTTCAGTTTTATCAGAATCTAAGAAATTAGAAGTCTAATGAGAATAACTTGTAAAAGCATAAGTCTGTACCATGAGTCAGCACCATAACCAGGAACAAGTGGCCTGGAGGAACTTCTAGAGGCCAAAGCAGGAGAAGGAAACCAATGTTTATTTTACTCTCAGTCCCAGTTTTGTAATGTTGCTCAGCAAATTTTTAGTAGATAATCTCCTTTATCTTAGTGCTCCAAGGGATTATGGTGAGGATATTGGTCTGTCTTGTGCCTCTCTGTCTGTCTGACTCTGGAGAACTCTTCTTTTTGTGGTTCTGGAGGTCAAAGCCAGGTTACCTCTCCATCCCTTGGTATCTTTTCTTAACAAAGTTCTTCCATTATTACCTGCAGCAAAAACATCAAACATGATGAATACTTATATAAGCCCTTCTCATTTCCCTTGGACCCTGAAGAGTTTTGGAAAACATTGTCTAAAGTACAGAGCCTTTTTTTATCTGTTGACTCTTATGACTCTTCATGATACATCATTTTGGGGATGATCATAAAATTGTGTTGTGAGGGACTTTGCATTATATTTATTTTTAAGCCTTAACTTATTTTCAGTATGACCAAAAATAGGTTAATATTTTGAATAGATGTGCCCTGAATGACTGGTGAAAAGGCAACAGTCCTGACCAATTCTACTTTCATGAATGTATTTAAATGAGATTTCATGATCATTTTGTCCATATAATTAACTTTGGTTAGTTCACTACTTCAAAGGACTGGATTGCGGTAATTTTTCAATTAACATTTTGTTTAAATGAATCACAGCATATTTGTTTTTCCAAGCAGTTTTAAGTTCTGTGAGCCTATATTTGTGGTTGACAGTTGCCTCCAGATAGCATCTGTCAATCATCAGTATGATTGGATATATTGTGGAGCTAGAGTGCTAAGGGATAATGATCACATGAAGATATTACTGAAAGTTGGAGGCATACTAGTTTTGCCTATAGAAGATGAGATAACTTTCACTTCCTTTTAGCTTAGTGTCACAGGAAAGAAGTGAGTTGAAGATCAGGCAGTGTTCTTAGTGAAAGTGAAAGCTATATTTTAATTCTTAAAGAAATACTCTTCACAGGTCTATGTGTATAGAAAAAGCTTGAAACACACTGTAAATTACTTAGGAAGAGCAGAGGTAGAAATAGTCCTGCAGCGTTACTCAGGAGGTGGCCTTCAACTTATGCTCTTCCCCACTGTGTTTGGTATTCAGCAAGTGCACCCTCCTCTGGTTTCCCCACATGGAAAGTGTTGAGTTGAGTGTGATGACCTCTGTAAGCTGTCCAGTGTCCATTCTTCATAAGTTCTTTGAACCCATGGAAGGGGAATCCTGTTCATGCTTGGTTTGAATTATTTAACTTTAATAGTGAGTTTTAAAATGTTCCTTCATTACTATCTAGACTCATTTGAAAATATTCTTCAACTACTTATGAACACTGTTAAATTTATCATTTCCAGTTTTTGTTTGGAATTATTAAGTACAATAAATGTATGAAGTATAAATTTGATCAGAAAGGAGGACCTTTCTGTTTTTTTTTAATTTGGTACTGGGGGTTGAACCCAAGATGCTTAACCATTGAATCATATCCTCAGCCCTTTTTATTTTCATTTTGAGACAGGGTCTTGCTAAGTTGCTGAGGCTGGGCTTGAATTTGTGATCCTCCTGCCTTAACCTTCTGAGTCTGGGATTAGAAACATGTGCCACCATGCCTGGCAAAGAGGACCTTGTAAACGCAATTACATTTAATGTTTATAAAAATTCATTCCAAAGAAATATGATATTTTATATTCACATTAAACTAAATCTGAGTTGCTTGAAACACCTTGCAGTTTCTATAGTAGAGGTAGATTTTCTAAGGTAACCAAGACCTAGCATGGTGGAATCCCTTGTCATCACAATATGACATTTATACCATTACCATGCACTGTACTTGAGCATATTGTTAGTTATCCTAAAGGCAGAATGTAAAAAATATTGAGTAAAAACATTCCTGGAAAAATACTACTTTTATTCTTCCAAGGTTTAAATATTAGTCTTTCAATTAAATCTTTTCCCCTGTATTTCTTTAATATTTTCCAATATTTGAAATATTATATCCTAATCAATATTTTTTAAACATTTGTGATATGAAATTTTGTGAATACCAAATACAAAAATGGGCTCCTGTTTACAATGAGTTGAAGGTACCTGTTCAATTTGAACAAGCTACATACTGAACTGTTTTTTCCCTAGAAATACTGTATTTGCTGAGTTGGGGTATTTGCTGAGTTGATAAAACTCCTAGTATCTTAGTGATTATTTTTTTTTGTGAAGTATCAAGTCAGGTTTAGAATTAGATTCTAATTCAGTAATATCATGGAAGAGCCTGCAGTCAACTTGTTGGTACTGTAACAAAAAATATTGTTTTGTTAAATTGCTTTAGCCAAATGACTGATTCTGTCAGATATATGTTTTAGGAGGTAACAGCATGTATAGGTAGTAATGGTGCCACTAGAAAGTATTGGAACTCAAATCTAACATGCAGACTCACTTGCCCATATTTGGATATCCCATTTGGATTGTACCATCCATCTTAAATATAAATGATTTTAATGTCTTTTATATTATTGTATAATTTCTAAATGGAAGTTATGTAGTTGCATTTAACTATAAGTTAAATATAGTCCTCACTGGCAGCTCTTCCTTTAAAACAAAAATTTGACTGTAATCACATTACTAGGATCAAGCAATTATATTTTTTTGCTGCCTTGTCTTGGGTTATCAAAGGTCTGTTCCACTTCAGGTAAAAAGAAAATATTATGACAGCTATTAATTTTATTTCAATTTCAGCCTTCAAGACAGGCAGTTTCTGAGAATAAACTGTTCTCAAGTTCTGTCAATATAGAGGCTGTCAGTCTGAAATGGAACTAAGAGTGTGCTCATTGAGGGGTTGTGTTGTGGCTCAGTGTAGAGCACTTGCCTGACATGTGAGGCACTGATTTAGATTCCCAGCACCACACATAGATAAATAAATTAATTAATTAAAGGTCCACAAACAAAATGGGTATGTTCATTGACTATTTCATAGTTTGAAAAAGTTGAGGCAGAGTTTTATAAAACAGCTTATATTTTAATCAAATCAGTCAAGAAATAGCATTTCATCACCTGAGTTTATCTAACTACTTTATTATACATTTTTGCTCTAAAGTCATCCCACTGAAAATAATCCTGATGGTACCTGTCTTAAATTGGATGAGCTCTACTATCAATCTCATTTAAGGTAAAATGATCTTTTGTGCAATTAATTTTCTTGCTTTTAACATTGAGTTTTGAGGTGTTAATACTTGAAACTTAGCAATGGTTTCCCTAATATATTTTTTGGAAATTCGCTCAGGACAAAAAAGTCTTAAGAGAATTACATTGATATTTTAACATATATAAATGCCAGTGTTCCATTGAGTAGTTTAGTGTGGGGGTTGGACATTGGGCTGGAAAATATAGATGACAGTAAAACTATATTAGGAATAAATTTCTCATTGCAGATGAAATAGAAATTTTGGTCAAGGACTTTTTGTTAGGTTTACATTAGTGTGAAATTTAAATCACACTTACATGATTTTTACATTTTTGCTCATTATTTTTTGTAGAATCATGGAATTTCCCTCATGTCTTTAATTTAAAATTAGTAGGGCTGGGGAGATAGCTCAACTGGTAGAGTGCTTGCCTTGCAAGCACAAGGCCCTGAGTTCGATCCCCAGTACCGCAAAAAATAAAATAAATAAATAAATAAAAATAAGTAAAGTACATTGCTTGTACTTTTTTTTTATTGAACCCTTTATACTTTACTACCATACATTTATAGGAAAACTTTTTCATTATTTCTATTCTTGGCTCCATTTTTACACTAAAATTATGTTAGAAATTATGGAAATGTAGAATATGTATATTAATTTATGGATTTGCCTAGTTTGTGTGAGGCACTGGGTTCAATCTTCACCATCACATAAAACTAAGTAAATAAATAAAGGTATGAAAATACAATGAAATTATATAGTATTTGCATTTAAAAGGGATTTCACCATGCTTTCTGGTTCTTTCCACTGAGTATATTTAAAACTCTTCATTTAATTAAAGATAGATATCTTGTGAAAAATAATAACAAGATCAACCAGATCTAGAAGCAGAGTCTCAATAACCATATAATGTTAGTTTCATAATTTTTTGTATTATTGTGTCTAAAACTATCCAAGTCCTTATGTCATTCTGTGATCCCAAATTTTAAAAGTTATTTGCTTAGTTATGTAACTATTCACTTTATATCTTTTGAAATTTAATGAGCTTTTCAAAGTTAATAAATATAATTGCATATTTTCTGGTGCAGCTACAATAAGGTTTCAGAAGTAAAAAACTTCATAATTTTTTGATCATGAATAAATTTGTAGAAAAAATTGCTATCTAATGAAGTGTTCTAAATAACATGCATGAAATGACTATCAGTTAATTCTACTGAATTCTAAAAATTATGCTTTAAGTTTGTATTCACTTTTGATGTCTAGGATATATAAATTCAGGTGAGTTATCTTGAATTGGTGCCATAAAAAGAAGCAAACAAGTTAGGTAAATGTCATAAATATGAAAATAGGAACCAGAATATCCTTCAAGCATCCTCTAATCATGAAGAATATATTTGGACATAAGATGAAGATTTGCTTATTTTTTTAAATGATTTACTTCAAGACTCAATATTTCCTTGCAGAATACATCTCTCCAATGTCTGTTCTTTGAACCATCTCTGTCACCTTTCTTTGGTTATTTAGTAAATCTTTTCTTTTAGTAGTTGTGTGTGGTTTTCATTCACTGCCCCGACAAGATTGTGGCATTCTTCTTCTCTTTCTTGGAAGGATCAACATTTATATTTACATTTATTATTAGCTATTTGACACACAGGATGGACAGTGTTTATACTCTTTGTGATTCCAACCAATTTTATTTTTAAGGCACTCTTAAAGCTCAGGTCTCATGCTTTCACCTCATGAGATAATTTGTGCCAATATAAGTCACAAATGCTCTTTCAAAATATTACATTTAAATTTCTAATTTTTTCAAAGCACTCTAAACTATAGATGGCTATAATTCATCCTAGGTAATTTGGATTAATAAAATCATTTTTTATGAATGTCAGTATTTGTGCAAATATCTTGGAGGTACGACAAGTAACACTTCAGATTTCTCTCTTATCTCTAATTACTCTCATCCCCATGAGAAGACATAGTTTAGGAAGTTGAAGAAATAAAGTTTGATTTTATATTGGAATGGCTCAGAAATGTGTTCTTTTTCTCTTGTATCCTGCAGTAAAGGAAACTATTATGATAATTTTTCATATTTGGTGCATTTACACCTAAATATTTTTTCCTTCTTAGAATGTCCCCAAAGAAGAAGGAGAATCGCATCAAACTTCTAATGAACCAAGGAAAGAGGGTAAACTATTAGAAGAATATCTATTGCTGAGCTGCTCATTGATTTGAAATTATGGAGCTTTTTCATATACTCTCTACTTTGTTTTTATTATTATAGAAGCAAACACTGACACTAGGGAACCAGAAATCAGAACATTACCTGAAAACTGTAAGGCTGATTGTAAAAAGAAAAAGGTGGTTGAAACCACTCTTGTAGAACATTGCAGCATAAAGAACAATCCAGGTTTTCTCTTCACATTAGTTTGCCCAAGGGGAAAATTTTAAAATATATATTTTCTCAATTGTTTTTATATATCATCTCTCATATGCACATAATGATGCCAGACACCCTAGATATAAGTTTAAGACCTCGGGATTCTAATAACAAGGATAGCAAGAGTTGTCATTTATGTATAGAATCAACATTTGTAGAATATGTTGGGAGTAGTCAATTCTGTGGTAAGTCATTATATAACAAAAGAGTCAGAATGCAAGCCAAAAGTATGGCTTTATTAATATAAATAGAAAGAATGCATTTATGAAGGGAAAGTTCATAGGAAGAAAACCCCAAAAGAAATAGCTATGCTTGGAAAGTTTTTATACCACTTGGGAAAAGGATGAAGTTTTTAAGAAGAGATGACAGAACACAAGGAGGACACTGAATTTCTACAGTAGGAAGCTGTGTGAAGGCAGCTTGCAGAGAAGCTAATGTTTGCTGAGACTCAGTCCAAGGGGTTTGGTGTATCCAGTGCCATCCTGTCCCCAGTAAGCAAGCTTGTGGAATTCCCCACAAAGGAAGTTAGAGTTGGAGAAAAACCTTCCAGGGACACTTGTGATGTTTTTAGTAACTGGGGAGGGATAAGACTTTATCACCTCTACTTCTCAATTGCTTTCAACTAGAAATTATCCACTTGCCAGAGTGGCCCATTCAGATTTCTTGCCATGAACTTTGACAGAGATACAGAAGGCTGAAGAAACAGGGGAAGAAAGAAGAAAGGAATGGGGAAAAAAGGGATAAGAATAAAAATAATCAGATATACAAAGACAAAATTAAAACTTCCCCACCAATTAGGGTTCTGTTCTTTCTATTTCAAGCATTATGAAATCAATAAAAGTGGAACATACATGTACAAAACAGTACTAGCTCACAAGCTGCAGATAAGAAAATGCACAGAATATTGGGATTAGAGTTGAGAGGTAGAGTGTGTGAGAATGTGTTTGTGCATCTGTGGAGAATTCATTTATTTATTGTTCTTTGGGTATGTCTTGTGGTTGGGAGTTGATCTTCTCCCCATGCATGCATTTCATAAATACAGTAACCACTGAGCATATGTAGTGTCAGAAGCATCACTTGCTTTTGCAAGATCATGGTGCATGATATGAACATTAAACAGATTATGTCAACATGAGATTTTTGGTGGTCTAAGTAGAGAGCTGGCATTATTGCTGAGAAGCCATGGCCAGGTGCATGATTGGGGAAGACCTCTAGAAAAGGAGTTTTCTGATTGGAAATTAATGGGTTTAGAGAATAATGACATGGCAGTACTAGCAGTGGAGGGCATGATGACTTTCAAAAGTACAGAGTTATAATAAGGGACAGGGAAAATTAAGAGGAATCTCTGGTCCAAGGGGGCAGGCTAAGGAGGGAGAAGAGGAAAGAGGAGGCATTTCAGAAATCTAAGGAATAATGACCTATGTCTTCTGATGACTGGATTTCCTTCCTTGTAATGGCTCATGTGATCCAGCACCAGTGCAGAGTGCCTCTTCTTTCCTTTCCTTGGATGAGAGCTGACCTCTCCACTTTATTTTTCCTTTGATGAATTTCCATGGTCTGCCACAGTGTGACTCATTTACCACCTCTCTGCCCACATGCTCAACCCTAAAGACATCTGACATCTGCCTCCATTGTCCTGACACGCCACTACTTGGGAAGTTCCAGGGTCACATGCTGCATTGCTGACTACTGGGCATATTTTCCTCCAGAGCACTTATACAAACATCACCAGTGTTACTCACTGAACCTGGAAGCTGATACTATTGTCAGAGTTGCCTCTGTCTCCTCCCTGCCCCTACAGAATCTTCTTTTTCATTTGAACAACCCACACTGCCCACCCCATACTATGGTATTTATGGATTTCAAAACATTTTTCATAAAGAACTAAGGGTGAAGGGCTCTTTGAACATCTATCATGTTACTTCCATCTGTTTCTTGCCTCTTGAAAATAGACTGGCTTACTTCCTACAAGTTCCAGCAATCAGGCCTGATTTTCCCACCCAGACAATGGCATTTTCTCCCTGGTTTCATTTTCTTGGTGGTTGAATGATTATATTTCTTATTCTGAGTCTCCATCTTGCCCAGAACACAAGTGATATTCACAGGGTCCTTGCTGGACAACTTCCCCCAAAACTTATTTTTACCAATGTGTTTTACCTTCAGACAATATGAAGAGGGTCAAGGTGCCATAGGCAAGGTTTTTTTTTTTTTTAAAAACTCTCTTTTAACAGAGCAACTATTTTGTTCCACAAAGTGTTATAAGGACATTTATTTATTCAGTAATGTTTATTTTAGGTCTACTCTGTGCCATTTCCTTTTCTAGGTCCTTGGAATCTATCAAGGGACAAAAATGTACAGTCTGTCAAACTGACAAATAATTTCAGGGAGGTAGAAAGAGGAAGAAGAGAGAAACAGCAATAATCATAATGAATTATATTGTATATTCAAGGGTGATAAGTGTGATGGCACCAAGGAGAGTAGGCCAAGGAAGATGAAATATTCCCACTGAGAAGGTGGCATTTGAGCAAAGATGTGAGAGAGGTGAGGGTTTGTGTTTTGGGGATTAGTGGGGGAAAGTGTTTCAGATAGCAGGAATAGGTCTATCAATAGATGAGGCCTGGAAGGGTCCAGGAACACCAAAGATTGGTGGAACAGGGTAGTCTACAATTCTGCAGGGTAGAGGACCTTCCAGACTATAAGAACCTTGGTATCTTGAGTGTCATGGTAGTATCTTAAGCAGGTGACTGCCATGATCCATGTGATGTTTTACAAGGTCTACCATGTAGCCAAGAACAACAGCATATGCCTGTAATCCCAACAGTTTTGGAAGCTAAAGCAGGAAGGTCTCAATTTCAAGGCCAGCCTCAGCAACTTAGTGAGGTCTTGTATCAAAACAAAACAACAACAAAAAAGGTTGTGGATGTTTCTCAGTGGTTAAGCACCCCTGGTTTAATCCCTAGTACAAAAAATATGTCTACCATGTAAACAAGAAAATAGACAAGTCAATCTATTTAAAGGAGAGAGGAAGAGGCAGCCTATCATGGGTGGATACCATACTCCAGAATATCTGCAAAGTCCAGTGTCAAATCTCCAAGTGCATAAAATATGTGTGTTTTAAAACACTCTTCATTATTGCTTAGGAGTGGCAAGTCCAAAAGTTCAGAGGAAGCTGCCACTGAAGAGGTAGCTTGTTATGTTCTCCTCCCAGTTAAAGGGGGCACCATATGGCATGAGTGCCACATGGGGGTTGGAGAACTGGGGTCAGTCAGAGACAGTGGAAAGGAGAGGAAAATGTGAGCAAGAGCCTTAGTGTGCTTTCCATGAGAAGGAAGAGGTAGGGTGGTGTATATTGGTTTAGGGTTGGCTGACTTAAATAATTTTAGTAGGCTCTGGTACATGGTGCTGATCCTTATAATCTGTCATCTGATCCAAGGTGGATTAGGGCAGGTGGATAATGGACCAGGAAGTGTGATCTCAGTAAAGGAGGATGTTGAGGGCATGGGCTCTGCCTTGGCTGGCTCACATTTGAAAAACCTACTCAGGTTAGAATTATTTGCCATCTATAGGAATTAGCTAAGTCTGGGGGTGGAGGAAAGTTACTAATGGATCAGTAAGACCTAAAGATGTCAAAGTATCTATGATACAGAATAAGAAGATATGATTAATGCACAGTGGTTTTTATTAGTGCCACACAGGTCACTTGAGTCCCAGAGTAATCCTTGGCCAACCAGGTCAGGATAAGGGGGAGAAGGAGAGTCTAACACTTAGGCAGTGCTGAGATCCACACCTCACAACTCTACCCTCCCCAAAGATAGTCCCTAGTGGGGAGGAATAGAGTGGGAACCCCACTGAGCTACCACCAACCCTCAAATCTGTACCAGGTCACTTTCCATCCATGATTCTTAGCTTCAGTCTCTGTGGAATGAGAACTATATTTTGTTCTACACCTTGCTAAAACTTTTGAACAAATACTGTTCTTTTTATTTTGCATATTTCTTTACCCAAGTGTGTTTGAGATCAGTTCAGAAACAAAACTTTGAGTGACATCTCCAACTCTTCTCATTTCACTTTGCATGATTGGCACTGGTGTACTTCGATTATCCTTCCAGAAAAGGCTGGGAGTTCCTTAAAAGCAATCAGTTGTCTTTCATCAATTTATCTGTGGTACAAAGCAAACACTTCCTGCATTCCTACTATGTATCACATAGTTTAATGGTCAGAGAAAAATACCAGAATAAACCCCTGTCCTCAAAGAACTTACAGCTTAGAGGCAAACACACTCAGAGAAACAATAAATTGTAATACAAGTTATTTTTCTGCTATCAAGCCCAATTAAGATTATATCACAAGAGTTTAAAAGACCCACCATTTGCCAGGCACAGTGGTACATGCCCATAATCCTACCGGCTCAGAAGACTGAGGTAGAGGATTTCAAGTTGAAAGCCAGCCTCAGCAAAAGTGAGGTGATAAGCAACTCAGTGAGACCTTATCTCTAAATAAAATACAAAATAGGGTTGAGGATGTGGTTCAGTGGTCAAGTGCCCCTGAGTTAAACCCCTGGTGCTCCCTCCCCAAAAATATTTATTACAGCCGATTTTGTAAACTGAAAATAGGAGAAAACCAGAAAATATTTAATACAGGCTAATGAAGTTTCTGTTAGAAGGGAGACAACCCTGTAACCTCCTTATGCAAGTAACTGGGAAAGACATCATATGACCCATCCAGTGAGGAATTGGTTGGGCAGAGAGCAGACAGATAAGCAAAGTTCAATTACATATCCTAACCCAGGAGCTTGAATAACAAGATGACTCAGATGGAGATCTAAACAGAACTGGCATCTCAAGAGACCAGGTAGCAAGGGAGCAATTGATGAGACAGACTTCTAGGTCATATAAGACAAAAAGAAGAGGGGCAGGTGAATGGATGGCAGAAGCCTTCTTGAAGAGGGATGACATAAATAGCAGTGGGGCATACAGAGGCACCCAATGGAAGGAAGGGTTAGGGAATCCCAGGAGTGAAAATTTCATGTCAAGATATAAAAAGGCTTTGCTAAAAATCATCACTCACACTGCCAGCCCCAGCTTTATATGATAGATAGAAACATTAACTGTATTACCAAAGTGATCAAATGTGTCTTGGTATTTTTTTTTTTTTTTTTTTATTTTTTTTTACGTTTACATAGGGTAATGATGTTTATTATATTTTTCCCCTCCCCCGCACCCCTCTCACCCCTCCCACCCCTCCCACCCCTCTTTTCCCTCTACACAGTCCTTCTTTCCTTCATTCTTACTGCTCTCCTTAGCCTAACTCTAAACCTAACCCTAAACCTAATGCTAGCCCCTCCCACCCCCCATTATATGTCCTCATCCGCTTATCAGCGAGATCATTCGTCCTTTAGTTTTTTGAGATTGGCTTATCTCACTTAGCATGATATTCTCCAATTTCGACCATTTGCCTACAAATGCCATAATTTTATCATTCTTCATTGCGGAGTAATATTCCATTGTATAAATATGCCACAGTTTCTTTATCCATTCATCAACTGAAGGACATCTAGGTTGGTTCCACAATCTGGCTATGGTGAATTGAGCAGCAATGAACATTGATGTGGCTGTATCTCTGTAGTATGCTGATTTTAAGTCCTTTGGGTATAGGCCAAGGAGTGGGATAGCTGGGTCAAATGGTGGTTCCATTCCAAGCTTTCTGAGGAATCTCCACACTGCTTTCCAGAGTGGTTGCACTAATTTGCAACCCCACCAGCAATGTATGAGTGTTCCTTTTTCACCACATCCTCGCCAACACCTATTGTTGCTTGTATTCTTGATAATCGCCATTCTAATTGGGGTGAGATGAAATCTTAGGGTAGTTTTGATTTGCATTTCCCTTATTACTAGGGATGTTGAACATTTTTTCATATATCTGGTGATTACTTGTACATCTTCTTCTGTGAAGTGTCTGTTCATTTCCTTAGCCCATTTGTTGATTGGATTATTTGTATTCTTCGTGTAGAGTTTTTTGAGTTCTTTATAGATTCTGGAAATTAGCGCTCTATCTGAGGTATGGTTGGCAAAGATATTCTCCCACTCTGTAGGCTCTCTCTTCACATTTCTGATAGTTTCCTTTGCTGAGAGAAAGCTTTTTAGTTTGAATCTATCCCAGTTGTTTATTCTTGCTTTTATTTCTTGTGCTATGGGAGTCCTGTTAAGGAAATCTGATCCTGAGCCAACAAGTTGAAGATTTGGACCTACTTTTTCTTCTATAAGATGCAGGGTCTCTGGTCTGATTCCGAGGTCCTTGATCCATTTTGAGTTGAGTTTTGTGTAGGGTGAGAGATAGGGGTTTAGTTTCATTCTATTGCATATAGTTTTCCAGTTTTCCCAGCACCATTTGTTGAAGAGGCTATCTTTTCTCCATTGCATATTGTTGGAACCTTTGTCTAGTATGAGAAAATTGTATTTATTTGGGTTTGTGTCCATGTCCTCTATTCTGTACCATTGATCTACCTGTCTATTTTGGTACCAATACCATGCCGTTTTTGTTACTATTGCTTTGTAGTAGAGTTGAAGATCTGGTATTGCAATACCCCCTGCTTCGCTCTTGCTACTGAGGATTGCTTTAGCTATTCTAGGTTTTTTATTCTTCCAGATGAATTTCATAATTGCTTGCTCTATTTCTGCGAGGTACATCATTGGGATTTTAATTGGAATTGCATTGAATCTGTATAGAACTTTAGGTAGTATAGCCATTTTGACGATATTAATTCTGCCTATCCAGGAACATGGGAGATCTTTCCATCTTCTAAGGTTTTCTTGAATTTCTTTCTTTAGTGTTCTGTAGTTCTCATTGTAGAGGTCTTTCACCTCTTTTGTGAGATTGATTCCCAAGTATTTTATTTTTTTCGATGCTATTGTGAATGGAGTAGTTTTCCTAATTTCTCTTTCTGAAGATTCATCACTTATGTATAAAAATGCATTGGATTTATGAGCATTGATCTTGTAACCTGCTACTTTACTGAATTCACTTATGAGTTCTAAAAGTTTTCTGGTGGAATTTCCAGGTTCCTCTAAATATATAATCATGTCATCAGCGAACAGGGATAGTTTGAGTTCTTCTTTTCCTATTCGTATCCCTTTAATTTCTTTGGTTTGTCTGATTGCTCTGGCTAGAGTCTCAAGGACGATGTTGAATAGAAGCGGTGAAAGAGGGCATCCCTGCCTTGTTCCAGTTTTTAGGGGGAACGCTTTCAGTTTTTCACCATTTAGAATGATATTAGCCATGGGCTTAGCATAGATGGCCTTTATAATGTTTAGGAATGTTCCCATTACCCCAATTTTTTCTAGTGTTTTGAGCATGAAGGGATGCTGTATTTTATCAAATGCTTTTTCTGCATCTATTGAAATAATCATGTGATTCTTAACTTTAAGTCTGTTGATATGGTGAATGACATTTATTGATTTCCGAATGTTGAACCAACCTTGCATCCCTGGGATAAAACCCACTTGATCGTGGTGCACTATCTTTTTAATATATATTTGTATGCGATTTGCTAAAATTTTGTTGAGAATTTTTGCATCGATGTTCATTAAGGATATTGGTCTGAAATTTTCTTTCCTTGATGTGTCTCTGTCTGGTTTAGGTATCAGGGTGATATTGGCTTCATAGAACGAGTTTGGTAGGGTTCCCTCCTCTTCTATTTCATGGAATAGTTTGAGGAGTATTGGAATGAGCTCTTCTTTAAAGGTTTTATAGAACTCGGCTGAGAACCCATCTGGTCCTGGACTTTTCTTTGTTGGTAGGCTTTTGATGACCTTTTCTATTTCATTGCTTGAAATTGGTTTATTTAAGTTGTGTATGTCCTCCTCGTTCAGTTTAGGTAGTTCATATGTCTCTAGAAATTTGTTGATGTCTTCAAGGTTTTCTGTTTTGTTGGAGTATAGATTTTCGAAATAGCTTCTAATTATGTTTTGTATTTCACTCGTGTCTGTTGTGATGTTTCCTTGTTCATTCCGAATTTTAGTAATTTGAGTTTTCTCCCTCTTTCTCTTTGTTAGTGTGGCTAAGGGTTTATCAATTTTATTTATTTTTTCAAAGAACCAACTATTTATTTTATTAATTTTTCCGATTGTTTCTTTTGTTTCGATTTCGTTGATTTCGGCTCTGATTTTAACTATTTCCTGTCTTCTACTACTTTTGGTATTGGTCTGCTCTTCTTTTTCTAGTGCTTTGAGCTGTAGTGTTAAGTCGTTTATTTGTTGATTTCTACTTCTTTTTTTGAATGCACCCCATGAAATAAATCTTCCTCTAAGTACTGCTTTCATAGTGTCCCAGAGATTTTGATATGATGTGTCTTTGTTCTCGTTTACTTCTAAGAATTTTTTAATTTCCCTCCTGATGTCTTCTGTTATCCATTCATCATATAATAGTGTATTATTTAGTCTCCAGGTATTGGAGAAGTTTCTGTTTTTTATTCTGTCATTTATTTCTAATTTCAATCCATTATGATCTGATAGAGTACAAGGTAGTATCTCTATCTTCTTGTATTTACTAACAGTAGCTTTGTGGCATAAAATATGGTCTATTTTAGAGAAGGATCCATGTGCTGCTGAGAAGAAAGTGTATTCGTTCTTTGTTGGATGGTATATTCTATATATGTCCGTTAAGTCTAAATTGCTGATTGTGTTGTTGAGATCTATAGTTTCTTTATTCAATTTTTGTTTGGACGATCTATCCAGTGGTGAGAGAGGTGTGTTAAAATCGCCTAGTATTATTGTGTTGTGGTCTATTTGATTTCTGGAATTGAGAAGGATTTGTTTGACGTATGTGGATGAGCCAATGTTCGGGGCATAGATATTTATGATTGTTATGTCTTGCTGATTTATGCTTCCCTTAAGCAGCATGTAGTGTCCTTCTTTATCCCTTCTGACTAGTTTTGGTTTGAAGTCCACATTATCTGAGATGAGGATGGATACTCCAGCTTTTTTGCTGTGTCCGTGTGCATGGTATGTTTTTCCCCATCCTTTCACCTTTAGTCTATGGGTGTCTCTTTCTATGAGATGTGTCTCTTGCAGGCAGCATATTGTTGGATTTTTCTTTTTAATCCAATCTGCCAGTCTGTGTCTTTTGATTGATGAATTCAGGCCATTAACATTCAGGGTTATTATTGTGATATGATTTGTATTCCCAGTCAATTGACTCATATTTGTTTTTGACATGATTCGGTTTCTCCTTTATTTGGCTATTCCTTTAGGCTAGCGCCTCCTGTTGCTGATTTGCATCGTTGTTTTTCATCTCTTCCTCATGGAATATTTTGCTGAGAATGTTCTGTAATGCTGGCTTTCTTTTTATAAATTCCTTTAGCTTTTGTTTATCATGGAAGGATCTTATTTCATCGTCAAATTTGAAGGTAAGTTTTGCTGGGTATAAGATTCTTGGTTGGCATCCATTTTCTTTCAGGGCTTGGTATATGTTGTTCCAGGCCCTTCTAGCTTTTAGGGTCTGGATTGAAAAATCTGCTGATATTCTTATTGGTTTCCCTCTGAATGTAATTTGATTCTTTTCTCTCGCGGCCTTTAAAATTCTGTCTTTATTTTGTATGTTAGGTATTTTCATAATAATGTGCCTTGGTGAGGGTCTGTTGTAATTTTGTATGTTTGGAGTTCTATAAGCCTCTTGTACTTGGTTTTCCATTTCGTTCTTCAGATTTGGGAAATTTTCTGTTATTATTTCATTGAATAGATTGTTCATTCCTTTGGTTTGTTTCTCTAAGCCTTCCTCAATCCCAATAATTCTCAAATTTGGCCTTTTCATGATATCCCATAGTTCTTGGAGATTCTGTTCATGATTTCTTACCATCTTCTCTGTTTGTTCCACTTTGTTTTCAAGGTTAAATATTTTGTCTTCAATGTCTGAGGTTCTGTCTTCCAGGTGTTCTATCCTATTGGTTATGCTTTCTATGGAGTTTTTAACTTGGTTTATTGTTTCCTTCATTTCAAGGATTTCAGTTTGGTTTTTTTTCAGTATCTCTAACTCTTTATTGAAATGATCTCTTGCTTCCCGTATTTGGTCTTTTAACTGTTGATTGGTGCGATCATTTAATGCCTGCATTTGCTCTTTCATCTCCTCCTTCAATGCCTGCATTTGCTCTTTCATCTCCTCATTAGCTTCCCTGATCGTTTTAATTACGTACATTCTGAACTCCCTTTCTGACATTTCTTCTGCTCTGCTGTCATTGGGTTTTATTGATGTAGTATCTAGGTTTGTTTGGGACATTTTCTTCCCTTGTTTTCTCATAATGGTCAGTTGTCAGTGGGACCCTGAGATATTGCAGTTTTCCACTATTGGCTTATAGTGTCCCAGTAGATTTCCAGTGTATCACCTCCCAGCCTTCAGTAGCCTGATGTCTTGGAGGAATCTGATAAAGCAGCTCATTCGAAGAATACTGCCCCTAGCCCCCTACTGGTTCCACGTTTTGGAACTGGCTCTGTGCGGAAATGCTCTCACTGTGGGCCTGCACCGTGCAGCTGGCCGTGTGGGAAGAGCCCACTGCCGGAGTGTGGAAGACTACCTTGGGAAGACTCAAGCTGCCCTGCCCGGCTCTGCTAAGCCACCTCTATCTGGGCCTGCCACCCGGGCTGAGCTTTACCCAGTGGGCAGACTCACCCGTGGCTCCACTTCAGTTCGAGTCTCTCAATGCCTCCCCTTCTTAACTCCTGGGTTGTGGAGCGACCGGAGGTGCAGTCTCCCTCTAGGCCGCCATCTTGGATCGCCCCGTGAAGAGAGCCCGCAGCCGGAGTGGGCAGAGCCGCCTGAAGAGGTCTCCGGCTGCCCTGCCCTTATCCCTGAGGCTGACTGCAGATCGAGGCTCTCCGCTGGTTCTTTGCAGGAGTACACTGCACTGCAGGGGCTCCGGGACTCGGAGCGTGCTCTGTTCAGACAGGCTCTCACTAGCGGGCCAGTTCCGTTCCGAGAACCTGGAGAAGCTGGCTGTGTGGGCGGGGCCCACCGCCGGAGTGCGCAGGACTGCCTGTGGATGACTCTAGCTGCCCTGCCCGGCTCCGATAAGCCACCTCTATCTGGGCCTGCCACCCTGGCCGAGCTTTACCCAGTGGGCAGACTCACCCGTGGCTCCACTTCAGTCCGAGTCTCTCAATGCCTCCCCTTCTTAACTCCTGGGTTCTGGAGCGACCGGGGGTGCAGTCTCCCTCTAGGCCGCCATCTTGGATCGCCCCGTGAAGAGAGCCCGCAGCCGGAGTGGGCAGTGCCGCCTGAAGAGGTCTCCTGCTGCCCTGCCCTTATCCCTGAGGCTGACTGCAGATCGAGGCTCTCCGCTGGTTCTTTGCAGGAGTACACTGCACTCGTGTCTTGGTATTGATGGAAAACATTTATTACCCACTACATAGGCATGGGTAGGCCAAATATCTCATTGAATAGAAAGTCAAGGCCAAATGGCAGTGACTAATTTTTTATAATTCACATTTATAGAGAAGTTGAAAGAACAGTACAATGAGCACACATAGACCTTTCTCCTTTCATGTGAGAAGTAATCACTTAGGGGAGGGGAATTCAACTCAGTATGACTGGGATTCTTGGAAGAGTATTTCTGTATGAGCTAGGCAAGGCATAGACAGAGGCTCATTTAGGAAGCAGATACACATTAAAAGGAGAATGCTAACTATCTTGAGAGCGAGAAGCCCTGCCTTGGTTTAGGACTCCAATCTTTGTGGTTGGGCTGTAGTTAGACTAGACTGGAGCCAAGGTGGAGCTGCATAATTTTACACCAGCTTTCCCTGCACTTGCTAATTTCACTCCCTTCACAAAGGCACAGGCCAAAGGCATGTCCCTGAGAGCATTCTGCATCTCAATGGCTCAAGTGTATTTCCTTTGAGATTCTGTATCTTTTTCTCTTTATTTTCAATTCCTGTCTCACCCTAATGTTAACCTCTGCCAGCATGACACTTTCTCCCTCCCTCCTCTCTCTCTTGCTGACCATCCACCTCTTTCCTAATTATTTCATCATAACTACCCTAAAACTAAGGACATTTTTACAGTAGTGTTATTGTTCATGTTTTACTGATAATAGATATTGTACCAATGGCATGCCTTAAGAATTACCATTAATTAATTAATTACTATTAATTACTATTAATTACTATTAATTAATTCCTTTTTTTTGGTTCAGCATGCTTTGATGTGTACCAAGATCCACTGAAGGCTTGCCTGTGGTATTTTTCCTGGGACAGAATGGACCCTCCTCTTTTTTCTGCTTTGTTTTTAAGAACTCGATTGTTTTCTGAGTCTGGGGTCATTTGTCTCACAGAATGCCTCTTTTTCTGAATTGCTGATGGTTTCCTCACAAATAGACTCCAGCTAAACACTTTGGCAAGAACACAGATATGTGGACTCCTTGGCATGTCACAGGAGTGAGGTGTGGGACACTCTCATACAGGTGTCCCACTATTGGTAAGGCCCCATTTGACAGTTGGTTAAGGTGGTATGAAGGGTACAAGTGATAGGGTGCCTGACTGTTTTCTACAATGAGCAGATGAGGATCCTACTGTGCTAGTGAACAATGACCGAGTCAAGAAATTATGGAGGAAAGTCACCAAAAGGACAACAAAATAATACTAACAATAGTACCTAATGAGTACTTACTGTCTGTAAGGCAAATGACAGATTTCGCCATATAGTATCTCACTTAATCTTCATAAGTGCCCAGCAAGAAGGTGTTACAGTCCTTGTTTTACTAATAAGGCTTAGAGAGGTAACGGGGATTAGCCCTTGATAATACAGTGAGTTAAAGGTCCAGCTAGGATTCAAATAGCCATCTGACTACAAGTGCGTATGTTACTAGGTGGTCAGACCACCTTCTAACCACAGAGAAAGTTCAGCATTTGGGTAAAAAGCACATGCCCAAGATTAACTTGCTTGGCTATCTGTTTAATTTAAAAGGATAATACAGTCAAAATGTGCTTTAGAAAGTCATGAGAAGGGCATTAAAAATAGCAAATAATTTCAAAAACAATATTGCATTAAGACAACAGAAGAACAGTGCATCATTACAGATTGGATGTACTTTTATAAGTCTGTTTTCCCTTTCAGCCTCAGTTTTCTTTTTAATATCCCAGGCAGGCCAGGAGAGAATGACAATCCTAAGACTTAGGATTGAGCATAGAAAGAGCATAGAAAGAATGTAGGAGAAATACAGGCTGCTGTGCCAGAGTTCAGAAATGCAGAAGTGGTAATCATCTGGAAGTTTGATTTGGAGCTGCCAAGAATCATTCCCCTTGATATCTGTCTCTTTTATGAAATGCTGACTTGCAGGCTCTGCTCAGCATTGTCAGTGGTTTTGTACAACCACCCTCTTATAAGCCCTCTGCAAAGATTCAGTTATATGGATGTTGTTATAAGAATGGTAAAATTATGACCAAGTTGAAATGGTGATGGGGGACAAAAAAGAAGTAGATTGGGGGTGGGCAAAATTGCTGTTTTTGTCCAAATGTGTTTTGGCTGATCACCTGGAGTGAATGAGAAGAAGAATCAGGACAAACAGGTAGCAGAAACCCTGCTTTGCTCCAGGGATTACAGTCCCAAGTTTGTACTGAAAAAAAAAGTCTTTAAGATAGGAAATATGATAACTTCTTATTGCCTTTGTGATTTTACAAAGTACTATAGTTATGTACTAATATGTGTCAGTCCAGGAAGTCCAATGATGTTTGGAGACTTAATGTCACCTCCTTACTTTTTTTAAACAATTCTAAACTTTATTATATAGTCTCAAAACAAATACCAAAAACTGACAGTATATAACTAAATAGACAAATTCACAAAATGGTAGGCAATTCTGATCCAACTCTTCCAGTAACTAATTAAATACACAGACAAAATCATTTATAAACATAACCCTCTTTTCATATACAGAACAATGCAACTGATAGGTATAAATTTTACACTCTTTCCAAGCAAACATGACATGCTTTTGAATGCTGAGCACAGACTAGGCCTTTACAAATTTTTAATAAAAAGATAAATCCTTGCATATTTATAAATTAAGAAATAGCATTTATAAAACCCACAGATCTACATCAGAATTAAAATTTTAAAATATTTTGAACTGATAATGAAAATATAATATTAAAATTTATGAGATGCAGTTAAAAAGTCATGCTTAAAAAATACAGAGCTTTAGGTGTTAGGAAATCCAAATTAACAAAGCACACATAACCAAAACAATTTGTTTTCAACAAAAAAAGCATATTCTTATCCTTTGTCAGTTTTTTCTAAGTGTAATTTCTATAAATTAACAAAGGAATTTACCCCCACAATTTTCTAAGAAAAAAGATGCAACTATCTGTATAAAAATATTACATCTATTGGTGAGGTCCTCAGCAAACTTATCCATTCTCTCTCTTTTAGGCATACATGAGGAAACAACACCCATTGAACAACATCAAGGAAATAAACAAAATGTAGGCAGGCAATGATAAAGAATTAAGAAACACTTTTAAAAATAAAAAAAAATGTACTGGAAATAGAAACTTACAGTTATTGACAGATGATTTACTGCAGAAGAATACAAGCAAATTAAATCTCAATGGATGGGTTTAGCAGAATGGCATGAACTGAAGATAAGTGAACCTGAAGATTGAGCAATAGAAATTACCCAAACTAAACAACAGAGAAAATACACTGAAACACAAAAGAAAAATAAAATAACAGTATTTCAAGAACTGTGGCACTGTAGCAGAAGATCTAACATTCACATCTTTCGAGTTCAGGACAGGAGAGAATGAGTGGGGTTAAAAATTTTCCAAGGAGGAGTGACTGAAAATATCCCAAATTTGACGAAAGACATAAATTCATAGACTGAAAAACATGAGTAAACTCTAAACAGAATAATCCAGAATAAATCCACATCATAGTCAAGTTTATGACAGCAGTTAAATTTAAAAGGAAAAGAAAACTCTCAAATGCAGTGAGAGAGAAATGAGCTCTCACAGGCAAGACCCAAGTCATATAGCATCAGATTTCTCATCAGAACCTGGGGAAGATGGTGGCACAAGACTTCAAGCTTGTAAGTAAAAGAATTGTCAATCCAGGAAAAATGTCCTTCATAAATGATGAAGTAATCCAGATATTTATTTTTGAATATTGAGGATACTTTTTATATTTTCAGAGATGGGTGTTTTTATTTTAAGATGTTGTATTGCCTGGGCTGGTCTAGAAGTCTTGGGCTTGGCAGGGCATGGTTGTGCACACCTCTAATCCAAGCTGCTATGGGGGCTGAGAAAGGAGGATCTTAAGTTCAAAGCCAGTCTCAGAAATTTAGTGAGACTCTGTCTCAAATAAATAAATAAATAAATAAAAAGGGTTGGGATGTGGCTCAGTGGTTGAGTGCTCCTGGGTTCAATACCTGGAACCAAAACCAACAAAACAAAACAAAACAAACAAACAAAAAAAAAACTCCTGGGCTCACATGATCCTCTTGCCTCAGCCTGCTATAGTAGCTGTGACCATACATATGCACCAGTTCTTAAGACATTTTTAAATCAAGAGAAGAACATCACCAGAAGACCATGCTAAAAGAATGGTTGATAGAAGTTCTCTGAACAAAAAGAAAATGACAAGAAGTTATCTTAGAATATCAGGCCAGAAGCAAGAACACAAGAGACTCTTGCAATTTGTAAATCATGGTAGATGAAGCAAATAGTGTAACCCTGTTGGTTGTGATTCTCCGTGTATGCAGAGAGAGTTATATCATAAATGGGGAAAGATAAAGGAACATAAAGAGAAGTAAGTTTTCTACATTTCACTTGCTATGCTAAAAATATTAATACTAGTAGACAGTGAAATATTAGGTACATAAAATAAAATACCCTGAACAAAAATAGTAAACTCTAAAAATATATTCAAAAGCACCGTGAATGGAATTGGAAAATAAAGGGTCAAATAACCATGAGAAAGCAAGAAAAAGGAAACAAGAATTAAAATCAGGAACTCAGAGGCTGTGGTTTTGGCTCAGTGGCATAGTGCTCACCTGACACATGTGAGGAACTGGATTCAATTCTCAGCACCACATTAAAAATATAAATAAATAAAGGTAAAAGAAGAGGAGCTTAGAAGTTTTCACTCTCATGTTCACATCAAGAAAAAAATCTAACCAAATAGAAAAGCAAGAACACTTCTTAGATCCATCACAGATCCATAACAGAAGAGTGACTTGAAATTTGGACACTTAGGTGAATTCAAAGAATCAGTCTATGGAGAGCAGAAGTAACTGGACCCAGGAACAAGTAGAACCAATTAAAATGTAATTGACCACTGGAGGTGGAATATGGACTACCTAAAGAGTTGAACACTCCTGGGACCCAACCTTTAGATCCTCCACACTTTTGTGATTTTTACTCCCAGGAGACTCACCAGGTTCTTTCCATGAACATTCAGGGGGAAATTTCCTCATGCTTCAGGTAGGAGAAAATAAAAAGTTCACCATTTTGAAATACACCCAGAGAATTCTGTGTTCAAAACAAAGTTCTGCTCCCAAGAAAAACTTCCAAAATCTCTGATTGAGGGCCATTAAATAGCCAATAAAATCCATTTCTCACATAAGGGAAGGGGAAAAATAACAAGTTGAAAAATTGTTCTGACAGAGTGCAGGGATTCAGGCCTGCTAAAGAATATAAAATCCTCAGATTAATCATTAGATTATAGACCATGTCCCCTTTCAGCATCTTGCCACCATAACAACAGTGTCCATTATAATAGCAGTGGATTACAACTGGGAGAACTGAAAGACAAAGACTTTTCAAGAGAAAATTTCCAGGGAAACCCAAAGACAATGGGTGAGAAACAACAACAACAATAATCAAACAAGAACATGAGAGGAAATTGAGTCTTCTGATACCTATAGCTCCAGGATAAATTAAACTCAACCTAACTCCCAGACAGATAAACGTAAAACCTCTCATTAAAAAGCCTATTCCTGGGGCTGTAGGTGTAGCTCCATGGCAGAGTGCTTGCCTAGCATGAGTGAGGCACTGGGTTTGAGCTCTCAAAGCACATAAAAATAAATAAAATAAAGACATGCTGTCCATCAACAACTGCAAAATTTTTTTAAAAAGCCTGTTTGCCTCAGTTCCTATTACCTGATATATAATGTCTGACTTTCAGCCAAAAATCATAGGCAGCAAAAAGTAAGAAAAACCATCTATAGAGTCAAAGCAAGTATCTGATCCAGATACAGATATGATAAAGATGCTAAAATCACCAGGTTGGGAATAATTAATATGTGAAGAAATCTCATGGGGACAACATGAAAGAAGATATGGGCAATACAAGTGGAGAGTGGGCATGGTAATGAGGAATCAAAAGGAAATGATAGAATTAAAGACACTGACAAAAATGAAAATTTCTTTGATGCGATCATCAGTAGACTGGATACAGCTGTGGAAAGGATCAGTGAGTTTGAAAACTGTCAAAAGGAACTCCCCAAACTGAAATGAAAAGAAGGAAAAGAATTTTACCTTCCCCTCTAGTCCAATCTGAACCCACAGGGTGAGCAACATGGCTGCTTAAACAATAGGGCAGTCATGATCAGGCTCTGTAGAATGGGGGTTGCCAGCACATGCAATGAGAATTTCCTATGCACTCCTCCAAGCAGGGATCAAGAAAGCTTATTAAAATAAGTATTTAATTTCAAACGGCATTCTTAAACTGAGTGGTCAGGATTTACCCTATAGTGACAACTTCTATGTATATGTATTGTTTTACTCAGAATTCCTATTAATTGAAATCTTTCTTTCAGCAAGGAGATATCACAAAATGTGATGGAACAGGAGGACAGTCCATTTATGGAGATAAATTTGAAGATAAGAACTTTGATGTGAAACATACTGGTCCTGGCTAACTCTCTATGGCCAATTGAGGCCCAAATACTAATAATTCTCAATTTTTTATAACATTGAACAAAGCAGAACATTTGGACTTTAAGCATGCAGTATTTGGGTTTGTTAGGGATGGCATAGATACTGTGAAAAAGATTGAATCATTTGGTTCTCCCAAAGGATCAGTTAATTGAATAATTAGCATAATAGAATGTGGCCAGATACAAAAGCATTGTTTTTCATGGTAAATTTTATCTGTATAAGCAGTTGAATTGAAGTTTAATTGTTATAGACAATATGGTAATTATGTTCAGCTTTTGAAAATGAATGCTTCCAATGTATAAATGTAAAATTGCAGCTTATAGTTCTTGTCACACTTTAATATGCTATAATTGACCTTGCATGGTGTGAAATAAAAGTTTAAACACTGGTGTATTTCAGGTGTACTGTACTTGTGTTTATCTACTCCTGACATATCTGTATTAAAGTGGAATAATAACTAATCCTGTTATAAGCAATATATCTTCACAGACTATTGAAGGAATATGATATATGCAATCTTATTTTAGTCCCTTTAAAGATATTTGAACTTGTTGCATGGATGTATTTACCATTTGAATAAAAGGACCACAACTTGGATAATTTTATTTTAGATCTGAAATATATTTGGTAATCCTAACTCTCAGTGAGCTTCTTTATGCATAGAGACTCATTTATGAATGGATAGAGCCACAGAAAATAATTAACCAAAGTGCTCTTCTATAATCTTTACACCTCCTGTATAGTCACAAATTAAATGTTAGAGCACCTTCTTTTCTTAAAATATGTAGCTTCCTGTGCCCTTTTCAAAAGGTATTGATTTTTATGTTTGAAACAAGTTGATTATATTTCCTTAGGTTTTTTTTTTATTTTAAAGTTTTCTGTCATCTGTCTCTACTACCTCAAAAACTTTATCTTGGTCCTGATGATAGAATTGAAGTTTTCCTTGTCACTGTTGTGATAAAGTATGAATATTTTCAAAAGGCCTATACCATGTTATTTGGTAAAAAATTTGTTTTACACTAGATTGTTGCAGTACCAGTTTCTGTTGAATTTTGTAGCAGAAATAAAGTGATAATTGTTAATAACCATGATATTTTAAACATTCATTACTTGTGCATCTAGTTGTTTATTTTAATACTAGATGTAAGGAGGACAAGTAAAGAAAGTCTGTACTATAAACTGCCACATAATTTTCAACAGTTTGATATGCAGCAGAAATGGTTTGTGTCAAAGGAAGTGTAACCAAACTACTAAAGAAAGATATTTTTATTGACTTACTCAATGTAGAACTACAAAGAATTTCATTAGAGCACAAAATTTTATATATTGCAATGTGGATATTGACTCCCTTCTTCTGTGTTCTTCTCAGTGAACATACCTCATTTTTAGTGAGGAAAGACAGGTTTCTTCCCTGTTGTATGGCAATGTAGAAATAAGGTATCCTATAGTGAATACCTGTGAAATTGTTTGTCAGAGATGGCAGCAGGGATGTGATGTGTCATTTGTGTAATGAGTGATGGAACACCATCATTTCCATGACTAAATCTACTTGGTCACAAAGCCAGATACTTAAAATACCCTACTCCAAATTTATCAGTTGAAATACATGAACCTTCAAGGAAATTGTAGACTACATATATGTACATTTAATATTTAGAATTGACTCCTTTAGAAACCTATTTAAATTGATTTAAAAATGTGTTGTATTTTTTACCTGAGACAGTTAATGTTGTCATGATTTTAGAATAAATTCTAAGTAAATGCAAGTGCTTTTAAAGAATTTTTTAAATAGATTTTTGTGTGGTCCTAAAGCATTAAAATTAAAAGCTTCAAAGATTTTGACCAAAAAACTTGACAAATGACATGTAAGCTGATTTTTCCAGTATTGCCATTCCACAGACACTGAAAAGTGGCTTGAGGAGTTTACAAGAACTGTCTTTGAGTTACATTTCAGGAAAGAACTTTGTGGTTTCTGTTACTTAAATGCTTATAAGGTATTAAATCCAATCTATTTTTTAAAATTTGTTAGATTTCATATCGTCTCATTAAAATCTGCTTAAAGATAAAGTAATTCCAGTATTTATGCATTTAAGTGATACTTTATACAAAATTGAGTATTGGTTTAGTTTATTTATATAGGAACTGCTTTGCTAAAGTATTGCTGTTATAAAATTTTGGCAATTGAGAAATCTAATCCAGAGTATTTAGTTATTAGTCCAGATATGTAGTTGACAATCAATTTAGAAAAGGGATTATGAAAGAAGTGTTCAAACAACCATTCCCCTCAATCAGTCTCTGCTTAACAAAGTTTTTAGGTTGACATATCATTAAGCACCTGTGAAATGCTATGCATTGTTGTAGGTACCAGGGAAAGCTGGTTTGGTTTTGTGTTTTTAGTAGTACATATTTTCCTGGAGTTTCCATTTAAAACATTTGGATATACTGTTTTCCCATATGCAGAACACAAGCAGGGAAACAAAGAGGTTTCTATGCCTACCTATCTGCTGTATTCTTGATTTTCTTTTGTTCGACAGCAAACATCACTTTCGATGAAGAGGCAAGTGTATTTTTAAGTGCAAATACACACCAAGTTTGCTTAGGAACTAGAGACCTCTGCAATTGTGTTTCAAGTCTCCAGCACCAGGGCCACGGCATGGAGCCTAGAGGGTCCCTTGTGGCTAGGGGGAGCAATTTGCCCACTTAACCAGGACAACTCGCAAGGGCTGATACAACACTACTTAACTAATATAAACTTAACCTCAGAAAATTACACGTTTGTAGCGCAAGAACAACTTGGTGGGGTGTGGCCTCTTGCAGGACCAAGATGCTTTAAGACACCAGTGCAACACAGCCTTCACCCTCCAACCCTGTGTAAGCACCCCGCCTGGCCAACTAGCATGCCACGGGGGTGGGGCTTGTGCATCAGGACACACGTGCAGTGCTCAAGCTCCACCCCCATGGTGGGTTACAGGTTTGAGTGCATTTACACAAGACCGCTCAGGTCTCAGCGCACCATGGAGCCCCAGGTCTTGAAGTCACCAGGGCAGGATTTTATAGTAGAGCATCTCAAAAGCTGATAAGTACTTGGAGGCCGTTGCTCCAGTCAGGTGAGGGCACCTTCCCTCTGTCCGCGGGTGGGCTGCTGTGAAGCCGAAGCCCAGAACCACCTGTGTGATTCGCAGGAGCCCGGGCCTCTGCGTGGGAAGGCCTGGGGGTACCAAGGTGCTCTGTGCCAGACCTTCTCCTACCCTGAGGAGGGTGGACTTGATCATAGTCAGCCAGACTAGGTCTGGGGCCAGTCACACACCAGAAAGAGAAGGTTTTCCTTAACAAAAAAAGTCACCATAGCTTTTGTAAGGTTTATGTTCTACAAAGCTCATTGAAAGCATTGTTGAACATTTGTTTGCAGTGATGTGAGTGAAACAGGATACACAATTTTTTGAAGACTTCTTATTTTGAAGTATTTTCAAATTTAATTATTTGCAAGAGTGGTGCAAATAATTCTTGTGGCCTTCATTTGAATTAACCCATTAACATTTTTCCACATTTGCTTTACCATTCTCTCTCCTCTCCTCTCCTCTCTTCTCCTCTATGCCTCCTCACTTTCACATTTTCCCCCAGGAGCTATTTGAGGGTAATTTTCTGGTATCATGTTCCTTTGTCCCTAAATATAGTTTGTTTTTTCCTGTGCATGAAGGCATTCTTTTTCCTTTTAATTTTTTCTTTCAGTTGTGGATGGACACAATACCTTTATTTGACTTTTTAATTTTTTTGTGGTGCTGAGGATTGAATCCAGAGCCTCACACATGCTAGGCAAGTGCTTTACCACTAAGCTACAACCTAAACCCCGAAGACATTCTTTTTTTTATAACTCATAGTAGTAGTTTCAGAAAATTTAGCATTGCTACAATAATAGTGTGTAATCTGTAGTTCATACTCAAATTTCACTATCCAGTTTATTTATTTATTTATTATGTCTTTTGCAGAAGAATTTTTCCCTTGGTGCAGAGCCAACCTAAGAATGAACATGACATTTATTGGTGCTTATTGCCCTTCACAGGGAACAGGTTCCCAGGTTTGCTTTACATAAAATTGATGCTTTTGAAAAATTTAAGACCATTGTTTATTAGAATGTCCATCCATTCTGGATATGTCTGCTGTATACCTCCTGATTAGCTTCCCATTATACATGTCTTGGAAGAATTGGACATGACTGATGTGTGGGCTGCTTTGATATATCAAGAGGTAAATTATGTTGGTTTGTCCTGTGGTGATAGTAACTTGGATCATTTAGTTAGGGTGGTGTCTATTAGATTTCTCTACTTTAACCTTTATAATTTTTATGTATATATATGTGTGTATATATACAAATATATATATATATATATATGTGTGTGTGTGTGTACACACACACACACACACACACACATACATGTGGGGGAGTGTACCAGGGATCGAACTTGGGGGCACTTAGCCACTGAGCCACATCCCCAGCCCTATTGTATTTTATTTAGAGGCAGGATCTCACCAAGTTGCTTAGTTTCTGCTTTTGCTGAGGCTGGCTTTGAACTTGGAATCCTCCTGCCTTAGCCTCCCCAGCCACATGGATAACAGAACACCAAGCCAAACATTACTTTTATAATTAACATATAATTTGTGGGGAAATAATTTTTCTATTCTTTTCTTTTGAACTAGGAATTGAATCTTGGGATGCTTTACCACTGAACCACATCCTAGCTCTCTTTATTTCTTATTTTGAGACAGGGTCTCACTAAGTTGCTTATGGCTAAGGCTGGTCTTGAATTTGTGATCCTCTTGCATCTCCTTAGTAACTGGTGTGTGTCACTGCTCTAGGCTGTTTGAAATATTTTAAGACAATAAATTGATTATTAGTATACAAATTAAGTTTGTCTTTATTCTTTTTTTCTTTTCAGAATGATTTTTTAAATTTTGATCAGGCTAAGTATAAGAGAAGATCTCTGACTTTCCCAGGTAAGCCAGTAAAATAGTTTGAATACTTACAGTTTTTAACAAATTTAATTAGAGTTTTTTAAAAATTATTGTTTAGATTTGTGGTTAGTGCTAGATATCTTATGATACTAAGATTTTTTTCCTTACCTCTGAAAATGAACTAATAGTAGTAATTATAATTTTGGAGTAAATGTGTAAGGTGTCTTTAAAATTCAAATGAGTTTTGTTTTTACTTTTTAGTATAACAGTACATCTACTATTGAAGTTGTTGAGTTAACCAGACTATGTTGGATAAAGAAAACTAATAGCTACTTTTTGGGCATAAACTGTTCTGAGTTGTTAGGATAGTAATTATTATACTGTAGGAGGAATTTATCAAATGAATATACTTTGAATTATATTTGAGGTCTTATTCCTTTGTGATGAATACATTTTATAAATGAATTTTATTGAGTTTAATTAGATACTAAATTTGATGATTTCTACTCTAGGAAAAACTTACTAAATTTTGGGGGGCTGGTGTGTGTGCCTGTGTGAGTGTGTGTGAGTGAGTGTGTGTGTGTGTGTGTTTGTCTACAGGTATGGTCACTGGTAACTGGTGGGTCTTAAAGGATGGAACTTGAGATATGGGGGAGGTAGGTGGAGGAGCAGAGCATCAGCCCCTCTGGGCTCCTTCCCCAGCTCAGCCCTGTGCTCACCAAACCTGAGACTCTCTCTCCCTGCAGCCTTTAACACCACACACCACAGCTCTTGTTAAGTACTCTGTTCTCTTTCAACTACAAATCAACTGGGATCAATGAACTGGGGTATATTCTCTATTTTAAGTATGTTCAAGAACTTTGCATTGCACTGTGCCTTCTGGACTACATGCGTTCTGATTTGGTCATTTCCTAACTTCACATGCATGAGCAAAATCAATTTTCATCATTATTTAGACATTCCTGCACTTTGTTCTGGGAGTTTGGTTTGCAGACTTCAATGTCGAAGCAATTTTGATTTTTATTTCTTTGAAAACACTCAGACCATTTGGACTTTTGTTTGTTCTTACTACTTGAACATTTAAAAATCATTTGTTTATTCACTTCATATATATATTTGCCTAGAAATCTGACACTAATAAGTTTGTGTTCACATATATTTACTAAATAGATAAATTTTATTTTATATAGAGAATTTATAGAGAATTTTTATATTAAATTATATTTTTCTTATTGCTTATATTTTAATGAATCTAGATTATTTTGTCGGAAAATGTTTAATTTTTCATTTTGGCCTTCAATCCTGTTTTCTTATCTATCCATTTCACTTTTCTCTTTAATTATCCCATTATACTTCAACTTTGTGAACACAAACTAGTTATTCTTTTTTTACTGACTTGATCAACTGAAGTTCCAATGGTTGTTGCTTTTGCCCTAAATGCCAGCTATTTTTTCAATGGCACATTTATAGTTTTATTTTTCTTACATACCCACAAAGTGATTCCACTGTCTTTTCCCCCTATTTTCTATTCTTACTTCCTAGACAGTAAAGAGAGCTTCCCACCATGAATTTCCTCAGGGGGAGCTTGCCAGGACCAACAAGAGAAAGTCTTGGTGTTTTTCTAATGAATAGGATATTCTGAATTAATATCGTATATAAAATTTTAGTGCTAAAACTCTTTGTCAGTTACCTGTACCTGATACAAAAAGAAAGGAGTTCTTGAAATATCAAATGTTGGGCTTTTTAAAAAAATGCATGAGTTGGAAGATTTGAAATATAGACCTTTTCAAAATACCACTGGATATTCAAAACTGAAATGAAAATTTCTTAATTTTCCTTGAGGTTTAAAATTTTAGACTGTGTGTAGATGGTAGGGAACCCTGAATCAGAGAAATTTTGAATCCGAAGGGAAGTGTCCACAAGCCATTGAGATGCACAAAACAGTTGTAAATCTCGAGGCATATGCTCTGTCCATGCCCTTATGAAATCAGGGAAATGCCAGGCAAGCACAGGGAAAACCACCTTAGCTCCATCTCCAGGCAGGCCCCTGTTAGAGCCCTGTTGTAAATACTGGTGCCCCAGTCAATGCAGGGTTGCTCACTTTAAAGACAGTCCTCATTCTCTCTTGAATGTGCCTCTCCTTCCTCAATAATCCTCCATCCATGCCTTTGTCTGGCTCAGGCTGAAATTATTTTCCATCATGTATGCCAAAACACCTGCTGGTCCTGAGGCGAGTTCTCCCTCTCCTCTGTAAACCCCTGGGACCCTTGTCCAGAGACATCTCCTACCCCACAACAGTATTATATTGTCTTTTAAAATGTTTGCAAGCAATATATAAAAGTATATTTTTTACAAAAGAACCTCAAAGTGAATTTGATTTGTACATTCTGGCAGTAGTGATGGAGCTTGCATCAGGAGGAAGTCTTCACTCTCCAGATACAAAATATATACCCCAATGTCACGGCCCAATTCCAATATCCACAGTCAAACCCTACCACTTCAATCAATCCCATCAGAAATTAATTCACTGATTAGATTAAGACTCTCAAAAGCCCAATCATTTCTTCTCTGAACCTTATTACATTGTCTCACACATTTGCTTTTAGGGGACACCTCACATCTAAGCCACAATAAGACCTAAGTGACCAAGCATGCTAGAAGATTTTTCCATCTCTGGGCAGATTGCCTGGTCTTTGTATTTCTCTTACTACCACCATATTTGCACAATAGGTCCTTGATAGTGTTAGAAGCAGGGATGGGGATCATGACAGGAGTCACATTTCACCAATACCACCTCTGGTGCTGCTGAAACTATTGCCATTTATGCATATCTGATTACTCAGCAGCAGAACCAAATATCACCAGCCACCTGTGGAAATTGGAGTTTTATATCATTGTACCCTGGATGGCTGTGGTGCATTCCTACTGGATTAAGCCTGTGCTGTGGGTGTTTGTCTTTCCTGCCCATTAGCACTCTGAGGAGCATCAGTGTCCAGGTGCTAGAGAGGGTAGGGTTGACTGAGGCAGGAATCTTCACACCAGGATCTACTGTGAGGTGCAGGACAAGGAACGGTAAGTGCATGATCATGGATTCCACTAGTCCTCCAACCACAGCATCACTAAAAACCTACTTGGGAGGACCTCCTGCAGACTGTAGGAATCTCCTTCAAGATGTGCTTCATCTTTACTATTATGACAAAGATAACATGAATGTATGATTTAGGAAGTTAAGGGCATATGACTTTCTCATGTTGTGACTATAGAACCAGTTAGTTAACAGGTCCTGATCCCAGGAGTAAAACTTCTCACTGGGAATGCTCTAGAACACCTTAACATATATCCTAAAGTTTTATTAACTGGATCTTTCAAGACTGTAGACAATCATACATAAAAATAATTCATTGTGCTATAAATCTATAATAATTGTTATAAATCTATAATATATAGGTCTGTGCTCCTCTTGAGAGGTGTAGGTGTGGGAGAACCTCAGGACAGAAAATAAAATGTTCTCTTCATCAACTTGACCTCCACAGTATCTGATGTCTGGAGAAGATTCCTGTGCTGGTGAGCCTTGGACACCTTCCCTTCCTCCTTCTGTTTTCTTGTCTTCAGTCTCTGTTTTAGTGGCCAGGATGAGTCACAACTGCGATGTGTTGAACATCTGCTGCCATGGCAGACTCCAGACCTGAGCCAGGGTACCAAGCTCCTGGCACAGCCTCACCTGTGGTGTTACATAGTTCCCATCCTCCTGGTCCACCTCCAAGTTGGTCTATTTTTTAATTAAAACATAATCTAAGAAACTTGCTTACAACTAAAGAAAACTAAGAAGATCTCTCATGGGCAGGTAACACACTAGTCACGCATGAACTTGAAGACTTTGGACTCTAAAGGGAAGATGGAGGTCTAAGCAGGGGCACTCAGGGGCCCAGGAAAGGACACTCCCTTCCTTAGTACACTGGAGAGGCTTTGGAAAGAGGCACAGGATCCAATGATTACTGGAGCTTCAACCCCATTGAGGCGTCTCCTGATGTACTCTGTGGGACTTGGCTGAACCCCCAACTGCTGAGTGTGGCCCTGGGCCTGATACTCCTTGGGAGCTGCTGAGGGCCTCCCAGGGGCTCTGGGAAGGTTTGAAGTGGGAAGCATGGAGCAGGGTTGGAAACTCTAGATGAGGAGGACTAGCCTGCCCCTACCTTATGCCTGTGCCCTTCAAGGACAGTAGGCCCATTCTCTGTTTGCCAAAACCACATCTTTGTCAATTCATATGGGTCACACAGCCTAGATGTCAATTGCCCTGAGACAAGTATGTGTTTTGAATTCCCGATGAATTGTTAATTCTTTGTCCTCTAAGCAGTTGGACAATTTCTTAGGAGAGGGATCACTTGAGTTTCTTATATAATCTCTTCTAGTGATGAAGGAAAAGGAAGAACTTCATGAATGGGGGAGAAAAGATCCATGGTCAAGACTTTGGGATTCCAGACTACAAAACCTGCATGTTGATGTGCAACAGACCTGACACTACAGAGCAAACACACCAGACAGTAAATAATCCCAGGAACCTGGTATGGAAGCTCTGGGATAGGAGCAGTGAGCCTGTCCTGTGGTGGCCACTTAAGACTCTGGAACTCTGCCCTGCATTCAGGACCACAGGGCTGCTAGGGCTCTGCACATGAACTGTGTCTCCCCAATTGCAAACTCAGGCACATTATCAGATCTAATTTCAGTTCTAAAATAACCACAACCTGACAAGGAGATCCCTCTCCCAGGGATTCCGGGAATGGACTCAGGTGAGCTGTGGATGAGCTGTGGATGAGGCTGAAGGGAGGAAAAGAGCCCCTGCTCTGAGGATGCCCCAGGTGAGCAATGAGGAAGGATTGTGCTTGTGAATTCAAAAGAGGGTACAGATCACACAGAGAGCCCATTCAGAGATTGTGACAAGACTCTGGAGGTGTCCACAGTGGAGGGAAGAGAATGGGAGGGGGGATGGTTTACAATTGCAGTGCTGTCTACTCCCTGTCCCAAGCCTTCAGCAAGGAGTGGGTAATTGTTCAGTGCACAGGGGCCAAGGGTGGGCTGACCTTCATGCTTCACTGCAATCATGAGAGGAACAAAAACTTGCTTCTAAAATTATTCTAACTTCTTCCAGAAAGACACCTATCAAAAATAGACCTACTCTTCTAGGGAAGAGAGGAACGATCCTGTGCCTGGGTGAGTGCTCTGGAGAGGGAGGCATGAACAGCAGAATTATAATGGTTCCATCATCCCCTGGCCTCGTGGTCCAGCAAAGCCAATGTCTAAATAATCATGCACTAGTCAGAGGGATCCCAGCATGAGATGTTCCTTTATCCATTAATTCCTCCCTGATTCTAGGATCAAAAATTGAGAATTGTCATTTGGAAACACAAGAATCCTTTCCTTGATCAGAAAAAGATATGTATATCACTCTTCACAGTAGAGTACACTGGTTCTGTCCTGTATATTCCAGGCAAACACATTCAGCTCTGGCAAATCTGCATTACCCTGATCTTATTTGGCTCAGTGGGGACACCTTGACTTTGCTGTATGAAAGATGAGCGAACTCCACAGCTGTACCAGGTAACCGAACTCTGCTTATTTGCATGTGCCCAGAGCATGACCCGTGCCCTGAAAATTTCTTAGTAGGCTGGTTCCATCCTGTGTCGGGACAGAGCATGGATATGAGTTTCCCCACTCTGCTTTTGGGGATCCTGCTTCTCTCCCTCCCAGGTAAGGAGGGAAAAATCTGGGGATTTGCTCAGCCAAAAGTAGTGATATGCCCTAGAGTCTAGTTGTGTGAAACTTTACTTTTTTATTTTTTGGATGTATTGTGTGTGTGTGTGTGTGTGTGTGTGTGTGTGTGTGTGTGTGTGTTTTGCTTTATTTATTTTGATTCATTGTAAACAAATGAGGTACAGCTTTTGTTTCTCTGGTTGTACATGAAGTAGAGTTGCACCATTTGTGTAATCGTACTTGAATGTAGGGTAATGATGTTTGTCACATTCTGTTATTTTTCCCTTCCCCGCTCATCTTTTTCCTGTATACAATCCATCTTTCTTCCATTCTTGCCTACTTCCAATCCCCCATTATATATCATCATCCATTTATCACAGAGATCATTTGTCCTTTGGTTTTCTGTGATTGGCTTATCTCACTTAGTATGATATTCTCCAACTCCAATCATTTACCTGCAAATGTTATAATTTTATTCTTCTTTATGACTGAGTAATATTCCTTTGTGTATATATACCACAGTTTCCTTATCCATTCATCAATTGAAAGGCACTAGTTTGGTTCCATGATCTAGCTGTTGTGAATTGATCAGTTACGAATATTCATGTGGCTGCATCAGTGTAGTATGCTGATTTTAAGTTTTTGGGTATAGGCCAAGGATTGGGATAGCTGGGTCAAAGTGTTTTTCCATTCCAAGATTTCTAAGGAATTTCCACACTGCTGTCCAGAGTGATTGCGCTAAATTGCAACCCCATCAGCAATGTATGAGTGTGCCTTTGCCCCCACATCCTCACCAACAAATATTGTTGTTTGTATTCTTGATAATTGCCATTCTAATTGGGGTGAGATGGAATTTTAGTGTAGTTTTGATTTGCATTTCTCTTATTAAGAGATGTTGAACATTTTTTCATATATCAGTTGATTGCTTGTAGATCTTCTGTGAAGTGTCGGCTCATTTCTTTAGCCCATTTATTGATTGTATTATTTGAATTTGTGGTGTAAAGTTTTTGTGTTATTTATAGATTCTGGAGACTAGTGCTCTATCTGATGTGCATGTGAAAAAGACTTTCTCCCACTCTGTAGGCTCTTTCTTCGCATTGCTGATAGTTTCCTTTGCTGAGCTTTTAGTTTGAATCTATCCCAATTATTGATTCCTGCTTTTATTTCTTGTGTTTTGGGAGTCATATTTAGAAAGTCTGGTCCTAAGCCAACATGATGAAGATTTGGAACTACTTTTTCTTCTATAAGGTGCAGGGTCTCTGGTCTGATTCCAAGGTCCTTGATCCATTTTAAGTTGAGTTTTGTGCGGGGTGAGAGATAAGGTTTTAGTTTTATTTTGTGCATATGGATTTGCAGTTTTTCCAGCACCATTTGTTGAAGAGACTATCAGTTCTCCATTGTAGGTTTTTAGCACTTTGTCTAGTATGAGAAAACTGTATTTAGGTGAGTTTGTCTTTGTGTCCTCTATTCTGTACCATTGATATACCTATCTGTTTTGGTGCCAATACCATGCTGTTTTGGTTAATATTGCTCTGTAATATAGTTGAAATTCTGGTATTGTGAGACCCCCTGCTTCACTCTTCCTGCTAAGGATTGCTTTAGCTATTCTAGGTTTCTTATTCTTCCAAATGAATATCATGATTGCTTTCTCTGTTTCTATGAGGTCCATCATTGGAATTTTAATTGGAATTGAATTGAATTTGTATAGCACTTTTGGTAGTATGGCCATTTTGACAAAAGTATAGTGGGGATTGAGGCAGGAGATTGTTCCCAAGGTTCTGGGAGTTTATTATTTGTAATTGTTGCTTCTGATGTTAGGTGTGAGATGTGATATCCAGATGACCCAGTCCCCTTTATACTGTCAGCATCTTGAGGTGACAGAGTCACCATATCCTGTAGGGTCACTCAGAGCATTATATATATTTTTACAGCAGTATCAGAAGAAACAAGGGAAATCTCTTTAGCCTCTCATTTAGTCTGCAAATAGTTTGCAAAATGTGATCCCACTGAGATTCATTGGCAGTGAATTTGACATGGAATTCAGCCCCACCATAAAATCCTGGTTGCTGAAAAAGTTGCCAATTATTACTGTCAATAAAATTGGACTTACCATCCCACAGTGATTCAAGCCATGACACAAACCTCCAAGAGAAGCAGAAGTCTGAGGCTAGGCTGCTCCAGCTGCTCCTTCTGCTGCTTCCACCTGCTGAGAGCACTTTTCAGGGGCAGCAGGACTCTGAGGTCACTGGGAGGATTTTCTACAAGGGGAGAGGAATTGCCCTCTGATCAGGAGTCTGCTTGCTCTTCCTCAGTCCCAGAAGCAGAGAGAGGACAAGACTCCTCCTGGTCTAATTCAAGACAGAGCTTGTTGCCTGTGTGTCATTGTGTCATGATGGTGTTATGGACACTGTGTGGTGTCAGCTTGGGTGGATGGAGAGAAGCTTGGAGTGGTAGAGTGTTAGTAAAGCATGTTCAGGAAAGTTGGTGTGATGTTCAGGGGACTGAGTGAGGAAGTCCCTCTTTGAGTGTAGATTGCTGGGTTAGGTGGACTGTAGGAGAAACAGAGGACACTCATCTTTTGTATTCCCACATGCTCTTCCTCCCTAAGAGGATGCCTTTATGATCTCACCATGCGTGGACATCAACCCCAAGTCTTTTGCCCTTTTCACCTGTATGTGTACTTGCTGCCCTCTCTGCAGTCTTTGACATGTACACAATAAATTGGGGATGTGTTATGGTCTCTCTCCTTCTGAGGCTTCTGGTTTTTTGGACTGAGATGTAAATGGTTTTGTCAGATTATCAGGTCTTGCAAAAAACACAGTGGGAAATAAAGGGACAATGTCCTTTTGGAGGGGCTATGCCCAGACATTGAAAAATGAGAAAGAATTTAAAATAAGTACTTTCCAAATGAATTTCCCATTTTAATGTCATTATGGAGCAGGGACTATCAATAATCAGCATGAACAAATGCACAGATTGTAGATAGTCATCTTCTACTATTCTATTTAGGCTCATAAACCAATGTTCTGAAATCCTTTTTGGATTTCAATAGTAAAAACTTCATCCCACCCAGTTCATGTGACCACTGGCACTTGTGACCATTCAACTCACAAAGAAGGAAGACCACTGTTGATCTCTATTATTATGTCCACACCATGAGACAGAATGACACCCGGCTTTCACGTGGCCACAGTGGCCCTGAGGGAAGGCTGTGAGGGATTCTTGTGTGTGCCTTTGCATTCAATCTTGTGTCTGCCAGGAATATGTGAAAATTTTTGGTAAGCTTTAATATGTGCTAGAAAGTTCTTATATAATACACCATTGGACCAAGCAACTGACTTTTAGAAAAATAACAAATCTGAGTGAACTTGACCATGATGTCATCATGTATGCAGACTCAGCTGCATTAAAAGGAGACTATCATGTACAACTAATTAGAACAAAATTTATAATTTTTCCAAAGGAGGTGAAACTAACAGGAATCAAGCTACTTTGGTACTCAGCCCTGTGAAGTTAATTCCTTGTCCTGATGGGCATAGTGAAGGCTCAGAAGCACTAACCCTGTGAGGATCTGGTTCTACAACAAAGAGAATATTAGCTCTTCAGAAACAAGAAGTATATTGTGCCTACTGAGCCCCTTGAAATCTTCTGTTTCTATACACTCAGCTTTGAGATTCTCTGGTCATCAGTTCTTGACCCAAAGGATTGCTGTGGTCACATTTCCATTAAACTGGGTGAAATGATGAGAACATGGTCACTAGATATCAATAGTACAGTGGAGTCATTTTGAAGAAATAGCGCTGTTGTTTAGGTTAGGTTCATACATCCTGGTGATTAATGGCTTATAGAAATCTGTCTACATATTTTAAGAAAGGGACTAGAAATGTATCAGTTCTGTAACAGCTTCTGTAATGTTTCCCCTCATGACATTTCCACTTGTGAAAACTGGTTGAAAATTTGAGCAGGTGTCAGTATGAAGCTTCAGGTGATGTAGGAATTGGGCAGCAGAGGTCCAGGCAACCTCATGAGGCACAGGGAATGTGACCTGCACAGTGAGACATGAAGATGTCAACTACAGTAACTGCCTCCTTCTCAGATTGAGGATTGAGAAGCTTGGGTTCCAGTCACTTCCTTCCTGCCAACTGTGATGTCATAGTGTCACCTGGATATGAGAGAAGCCAATCTTGGCTGCTTAAGCAAAAAGGTGATCATGGCCATGGATTAGGATCAGAAGCCTGTAGGAGCAGGTTCAGGCTCCTTCCAGTCCTAACCCTCTCACTTCAAATGCCCTGTGTGTTCTAAGATCAGGAAACACAAGGAACAGGTTATGTGGCTGAAGAATTTGTGAAGCTCCAAGCTGTTCTGCTCCACCTGTTCTCCCAAAAGCAGCCCAACACCAGGAAAGATACTGGCTCTGACATTTTCACCTCGGGATCCTCCTGCCCTTATGTCAGGCAAACCATGATCAAAACCTATTACATAGCACAGGTGGTAGGAAATTATTAAATATTAAAAAAAGAAAATAACTGCTGGGATCCAGCCCTAGCAGGAATTCATGGGTTCCACACCGGTAAACAGGGCGCGGGGAGACAGCGTCGGCGATGGATGGAGAATGAAAGACACAGACTCTAGTTCTGGTGCAATCAATCCCACTTTATTCTGGGGAAGGCTGGGTTTATATACATTTTTCTTCAGGCTATAATGACAATCTTGTGGTTAATATTAAAGAAGTTTTCAAAGCATAGGCAGAAATTGTTTTTAACAAGGAACAGAAAATTATGAGAAAACAGTAACCTTACAGATTATCCTTACCTATTCACAATTGTTTTAAGAATATCTAACTACCTCGGTGAACTAATACAATATTATCTAAACTCTATGTGACCTAAAACTATTCTTAATATTCTTGTGGTTAAAACAATAGACAAGTAATCTCATGTGACTATCTCTACTAGGTCCATCTGGTTAATATCTGAATTACTGAGTTAAGGGGTACAGGAGGGCAGCGGTCCCAATTGTAATTGTGTACCAACGTTTATTATAGGGGTGACATATTCTTAGTAGGAAGGAAGGAATGTTATGAAACCTTATTCTCTTACCTCACCACCACACATGAACAAAACCATCGTTAAAATTTAACCAGCCTGTTGGAGACAAAGGCAGATCTACAACTATTTTCTCCAGAGCTTTCAGGGACTCATTGTACGGTTGCAAAATTATTTTTAATTTTGTTAGTGGTAAAGACCCATTGTTTTTCAGATTGTAGGTAATATTTTCTGGAATTTTTGTTGTATTCCCTTCATCCCCTTAAGCAATCCATTCAGACTGAAATGAGTAATATATTATCAGAGAAAACACCATGCTTCAGAGCAAAACACCCGGCAATTCCTTTTAGGATGAGCCTTTGCAATCATCCTCCAGAGGATCTTTGTCAAGCACTGGATGGAATTCCGGACACCCCTGCAAATAACAAGTTGGGGATATAGCTTAGTTCATAGCATGCTTGCCTTGTAAGCACAAGACCCTGTGTTCAATCCCCAGCACAGTAATAATAATAATAATAATAACAAAAGTTTTCAGGAAAGTACTAGGTGTTTTATGGCAAAGAAAACATGGCAATACTAATGTCCTGCCTGCAGGAGGTGTGAACTCCAAGGAAGATGACAGCAGTTTGTACATTGAACACGGTAAGTTTATTAAACATTGGCTGAATGCCTTATGCATTTAAATAACACAGTCTTTCTGATATAACAAGACTATTCCTTACACTGTATTTTCAACAGAGTGCCAAACCGCTATACCACACTTGGAGTATTTTATGCTTAATAATAAAATTGAAGTCACCCAGTATGAAGAATTAAAGCAAATGTTACCTCTCTGGCTAGGACCAGACTTGCTCCAAAAATGGATGAAGAATTCTAGAAATACATTATCATGGGCCATCTATAACAGAGTCTAACTAGATCTCTAATTCTATAAGATGAAATAATTTAAATTACCATTCAAAAATGGGTATTAATATTGAAGCAAACAATGTGTGTAAAATATTGTAGCAAACCCTGTACCAGACTTTAGGGAGGAAGAGAGGACACATTTGGAATGCACCTACTCTTTATGGGTTACAAACAGTAGCAATACACATACACAAGGACTTAATGATATGCTAAATGTATTAAATGGAGACACAAACAGAAATGGTCTGAAGGTGAAGGTCAGTGTCCCCCTGAGGTATGTTAACCCCAGGAAGAAAAGAGTTGCTAGCTTAATTATTTGTAGTTCAACTATTCTCATATCACTGGTACATTTTACTCACAAAATACATATTAGTAGCCTTATTAAAACAGGAGTAGTGGCTGCAGATATAGCTCAGTTGGCCTCCCATGTAAAAGGCCCTGGATTCAATCCCCAGCACAACAAAAGAGAAAAAAAAAACTGTATTTAACATTAATTCAGTAGAAATTGAGTTGTGAGAAATTGCCATTGCAGAAGGGAAAAAGAAAAGATATGAAGAAAGGCAAGTCAGAACAGATTTATTAGTTGTTGCCTTCAGTAGTCTTAATCACAGTTGGCATGTGACTTCTTTGAGATCAGAATGGATAAATTTCTAACAGAGGATACTTGCTGATAATTGCTTAAAAATTTTCCAAGAAACTAAGATAAACTCCATTTTTCTCTCCAGAAGAAAGGGAGTATTTGTGTAATATAGCACTTAAAATCAAATTCAGGGGAACATAGATGCTTTGGCTTAGAAAGGATCATGTTATATTTTCAGATCATTTTATTGCCAACCACTGTCTTTCTGGTGGTGTTCAGGATTCTGCTACCCTGGGTTCAGTGAGGAAAGGGAAGTCACACAGTAATGAGAACAGAGAATGTTTAAGGTAAAGAATTAGTATCTCAGGCTATTGTCTAGAAAGAAGTAAAGAGAGCTATAAAAAATAATCATAAATGATGCCAGAGCAACCTATGCTTGTAGGTCTGTGATTGAGTAATCACACAAACAGCCCACACAGGGTTTGAGATGCAGGCCTCATCAGAGAGGGCTTGTCTATGACTCACTGGACAGCAGAGAAAGTGTGTTGATGAAATTTGTTAGAACATTACATTCACTGGCACCAGAGACACATGTTTATAGGAGGTATTTCAGCAGCACCATGTTCTACAGAATTATATACTCAGGAGGGGGAGGGTACAGAGGAAGCTGTGGGCTGTGGTGCAGAGCAGGACCCTGGTGCTGTAGACACCTGCCAAGCAGTGGCCTAGACAGAAGCAGAACTCTTCTCTCCTGCAGTGTCTCTGGTGAAATCTGCTGAACATTATCCATCAGTTGACATTGGTACAGAAACTAGAATAGCTTTTTCTTTGTACCTATTCAGTGGTATAAACATGGCAGCAAATTGCTGTTCTAGGCTTTTCCTGAAGTACATGTTCATAGCTTTTGCACCCTCTGCCATCCAGAAACAACTTCTTGGAAGTGAAGTATTAGTAGACTCCTTTGATCTTAGAATCCACTCCTGCCTTTGTTGTTCCCATTTAGCTGATCATGGTCATTTCCCTGCTCTGTACCCTCTCACAGTTTTAAATGTACAAAGGGAGTCCTAGTCCTGGACCTAATTTTGGGGTATTTTTTTTTCTTATAAATAGAGTGATAAGATTAATGGCTCTTTTTTATTAGCCTTAGGAAGTATTACACAGTTCCTTTGGCTTATTTTACCATAAGGTTTTTGTTCTTGTTTTATAAACAGCAGACTAAAATAATCCCTTTTCATAGCTTTTATTTTATGATGTGTTTAAAATCAGCCAGGATGCTATAGCCATGAATTCTCTCAGTATGTCCTTCAGTGAGTAGTTCTGTCCAATGAAAACAGAAACTAGGTAATTTTAGGGTTTTCTTCTTTGTAATTTTTTTTCTTCACTTCCTTTACACATATATTAAAGTGCTATAATTTGTGTTTATAGTCACAGGAAAATTTATGGATGAAGATGGTTTCAAAGTTTTATGATGGGGTTCAAGTGTCAGTAATATAGTGTGATGTTTCTGACTAGCTTTCATTTTGTTGCTGTTGCCACCATAATATAACAACAAGAATTCAATATCAAAAATAGTTCATGTAACCTAATGCCAGCTGAGTTTTATAGTACAAGGAAATGATTTGGACAAGATTAGTGTACACTCCTCAGTTATTTTCAGGTTGATACTATGAACACATTTTTAAAATCTCTTGGGCATTTTACCAGTATTTTTATATTCTTTATATTTACAGTACATAAAAAAACTGTTTAAAATATTTGGTATTCTCTGAAATTTACTGTGGTTCAACACTGTATGAATAATTCAGAAGAGAATCTTTCTACCTTCTCTGTGTTTCTGTATCTGTCTATACATTTTCATGTTAATAATTTCACTGGTTAACCTGATTACACTGAAATATTGACTTTTCCAACTTTACTGGGGACTCAGATATCTCTACCAAGTTCTTTGCTCCCAATTTACAGTGTTATTCAAAACTTTGAAAATTGCAAGTGTCACTACTTCATAATTTGTTAATACCTTTGTATCAGAAGTTTATCCTGTCTGGCTATTGTATTCCTTATTAACATCTTCTGATTTTGAACCCTTGAAGCATTTAGCTTACCAGTTTTCCCACTCCATTCCTTCTTACATTTTAGTGTGATATCACTAACTAAATTGTAAGCCCCTTAATACTTTTTTTTTCTCTTCATCAATATAATATGTTCTTCTTTATATATAATTTAATTAATTGATTTTGCTCTACTGGGAAGTGAACTTAAGGGTGCTGTACCACTAGGTATATCCTTAGCTTTTTAATTTATTTTTTTAAATTAAAGACATTGTCTTATATAAGGCAGTTCTTCCAAAATACCCATTAGTCTGTGAACTTGTGATTGCCCTGCATCAATCTTCCAAGTCACAGGATTATAGGCATGTACCCAACTGCCTTCCACTCTTCATAATTTTAAATGACTTGGAAACTAAATTGCTCATTAGCAGGGGTCTTGAATAATCTCAATTTTAAGGTATTTTGCTAAGTGAAAGAAATAAGTAGGTGAATAGTATTTAGAGTTATACCTTGAAATAATATTTTTGTACTGGAAATTTAACCCAGGAGTGCTCTACAAGTGAGCTACACTCTCTTTTTAAAATTTGGTGTCAGGTTCTTGTTAAATTGTCCAGACTGGCCTCCAAGTTAAAACCCTCCTTCCTCAGCCTCCGAATAATTGATATTGTTGTGTGGGTGTCACCATTCCCAGAATGTCCAAAGAATGTTTTAATCATCCTGGGGACAGGAACTAACAGTATATCTGAAAACATCTCATTAGTTCCATAGACTCTAAGGCCTAAGATTAATATTAAAGAAATAAGATATACATAGACCTTCTTTTTTTTTTTTTTTTTTTGGTTATGGTATTGAGCCCAAGACCCCTTTAACACTGAACTCCATACCTAGCCCATTTATTTTTTTTTTAATTTTAAGACAGGGTCTCACTAAGTTGCTGAGGCTGGCCTCAAACTTGTTCATCCTGCCTCAGGTTCCTAAGGCACTAAGGTTATAGATTTGTCATCACATACCTACCTTGAAAAGGCCAGTGAATGGGAACCTGAAAAATCACTTTTTGAAGAGGTGATAGAAGATAAACTCAAAGTGTTTATGAGCCTTCAGGGGACTCAAATTATATTTTGAAACCTTGACTCCTCATGTGACAGATTTTGGAGATTTTCTGAAGAAGTAGAAAAGTAAAATAAGGTCAGAAAACTGGGGCCATGATCCAATGGCAGTATTAAGTGTCCTTTCATAAAGAGATATCAGAGAGCTCAGTCATGCTTTGATGTGCATGTGTACAAAAAGGGTCAGTTTAGGACACAGTAAGATAGTGGTCATTTTCAAGCTGTGGAGGAAGACCTAACCAGAAACTGATCCTGTTGGCTTCTTAATTTGGACTTCTGTCAGAACTGTAAGAAAATACATTAGTTAAGCCCCACCCCCAGTCTGTGATATTTTGTTATGGCAGTCCAAGTAGACTAAGACAGTTTTAAAAGTATTCTGGGGTTTGTTCTAGAAAAATTTCCTATCAGAAAGGGACTTATTAATGGTATCTGTGTTAACAAGGGATTTTCAGGTAGACGTTTAATGTGGATGAAAAGGCATGAAAGTATGAGAAAGTATGTGGAAAAGAGGATAAGGGAACCTCAGTGAAGAGATGTTTGGAGGTGCTTTTGAAATGGGATGCAGGGTCACATCAGACTGTGCACTGCTGGAAATGTGGAATAATGGAGCTCAGATATGTGTACAATTGTGTGACTTTGGACATGAGCCATAATTTTAAGCCAAGATCTGAATTACTTCATGAAATGGGGATGTAGCTTTTTTGTTCAATTTTTCTTTTGCAGTGCTGGTTATCAAATGCAAGATCTGGTGCAGGGCGGGCAAATGCTAAACACTGAGTTATATTCCCCAGGTGCCTTGTAAATTTTTGAGAATAATTAATACATTTTTGTGAAATATATGATTGCATATCAGGCGTCTAATAAATATAGCAGTAAAATATGAAAAAATAAGGTCTTTTGGAATCTAACCAAAGTTTAAACTCCTTACACTCTGCTTGTGGAGGTGAATGCAGATTAGTTTTACATTGTTTTCAGGTGGGGTTAGGGCGGCAGTCACATAGTTGTCTTTGTTTACTAATGTATCTCTGGAGGATAAATCAGGACTTTTGCTGAATGGGAGAGATCCATCTTGAGAAAGTGGAGAAGGTGGTAATGAGTTTGTTTTAGAGAAGGGAGCCAGAACTGAATAAGGGCACAGAGATGGCTGAGCACATTGGCACACACCTGCAATCCCTGCAAGTTAGTTGGCCACAGCACAAAGATCTCAAGGTCAAAGTCAGGATACACATCTTAGATCCTGTCTTAAAAAGAAATGGGAATATAGCTCAGTGGCAAAGCATATCTGGGTTCAGTCCCCAGCATCAAAAGAGAGAAAAATAGAAGACAATGAGGACCATGAATCTTGAGGGGTGCCAATCTAAGCAATAGATTTCTTTCTTATCTAACGCTTCACAGAGATGAGAGATTATTGCCTTGGTCCAGGATCAGGAGTTTGGAAGATTGAGTGAGAGTGAAAGAATGAGAAGTTGAGACTAATGCAAGAGTTGGTAGCTGAAATCAGTGTTCATGGGATCTGTTTGGTTTGGGAAGAAAGTGATGTGAGTAAGTGTCTGCCAGTTATAATCCACAGGCCACACATGGCGTGGTGCCTGTTTTTTTACAGCATGTGAACTAAGGATGGTAGTTGTGTTTTTCAGTGGTTGGAAAAAAACATCAATATAAAGATATTTTATGATATGGTAATTACATCGACTTCCAATTTCAGTATCCAAAAATAAAATTTCATTGAACTACAACATTGCTCTTTTATTTACATATTTTCTGCAGCTACTTTTGCCTTAAAGCAGTAGTAAGGTTCGGTAATTGTGACACAAAAGCTATTGTCTGCAAATTCTTAATTATCAGCATCTGACTTTTTGTAGGAAGAGTTTACTAATTCTTATGCTAGAATATTAGCAACATTGAATTCAGTTACCAGAAAATGAGCAAACTAGTAGGATCAGATGAGAGGAGGAAAGTAAGGATGTCAGAGACAGGACAGACACGTAAACAATAGAGCATCAAGAGTTAAAGGAGTCAGAAAAGTGACTACTATTGTCATGAGATAGGTTGTTTCTTAGACATTGAAGAATCCTATGATGGTGGTAAAAGTTGAGGAGCAAAGAAGACTGTGGTAGAGTTGCTGGAAATCCCAGTGAAGGTGGAAGAATTGGTACATCAGAATTGGAAGTTAGGAGTTTATTACTAATTTAGTAAATAAAATGACAAATATATTTTGACAAATGCTTTTAAAAAATTATCAATATCACAAGTACAAAAGTTAATTTTTTATATTTGTAACTACATGATTTCTGATATTTTACATCTATTAGTGTTTTTATAATAATTTTTCCAAATTTCTGTTGATGACCATGTCCTCTGCTTTAAAAAACAGTTTATTTTTAAGTACTCCTTATATATTAGAATAACCTCTGCCACATGTAACTTTTTCCCCATTTGTGTGTATTCTGATACTTTATCATGTTCCTGTTTGATCATGTGCTTTGCAAATGGAATATTTCATTTTTATGTAGTCCTCAGTCTGTCTTTGGAATTAAATCTTTCACTTTTTTAAAAACTTTGAATGTCTCTCTGCCTAAAATGAGCTATGTAGTTTTCTGTTTTGTGGTTATAATTGCTCAGAAGCAGACAGGTTTTTGAATTTTGTTTTACTTGCTCAGAGGCAAATGGGTGACTGAACATGTGAGTAAAATGTGATTACTGATATATTGTGTATACTTAGTTTTCACATAATCTAAGCTTCTTTTGATATGTTTTTCTGGACTTGATTTATGTATGACTTCTAATAGATGACTTTAAATCCTTAATAATGTGTTGGAGATGATATATTAGAGATGATGGTCCTATACAAGGTGTATCTACTGTAGTCTTCTCTGCTTCTTAACTTTTACCATAATTACACGTTTTTCATTGTCTGCAAAATAATCTATTCAATCACAAATAAAACAGTCATCATGATTTATTTAACTCTTGAGGACCTAATACTCAACCAAACTATTGTGACTCTAGATCCTTACTCTAATTTTATTTATTTGGGTCTTTCATTCTTATTTAGCTAAGGATTTATCAATGTTGTTTACATTTTCAAATAACCAGCTTCTTGTTTCATTGATTTGCATATTGTTCTTTAGTTTCCACTTTGTTTATTTATGCCATGATGTTTTATTATTTCTTTAATTGTACTGATTTTAAATTTTATTTATATTTTTCTAAGACCTTAATGTGTACATCACTAGGCTATTCTCTTTTTTCTCTTAAATTTTATTGAGTTCTCTGCTTTTAAAAATGTAGAATCTCATAGCTGTGAGCTTTTCTCTTAGTACTGGTTTTGTTGTATTTTTAAATTCTGATATTAAAAATCTTTAATTTTTATTTGATTTTAGAATTTTTAAATTCCCTCTTTGATTTCTTCACTGATACCCATTGTTCTCTGAAGAGTATTGTTCAGTCTTCGTGTGTTTGTATGATTTCTATAGTTACTCTTGCAGTTGGCTTCTAGTTTTATTCCACTATCTTATCACATGCAAGAAATTGCTCACTTTTTAAAAATATATTACCACTTGCTGGGTGAGGTGGTGTGAGCTTGTAATCCCAGTGACTCAGGAGTCTGAAGCAGGGAGATCATGAGTTTAAAACCAGCCTCAGGAATGTGAGGCACTAGACAATTCAGTGAGATCTTATCTCTAAATGAAACACAAAGTGGGGTGGGCATGTGGCTCAGTGGTTGAGTGTCCCTGAGTTCATTCTACAGTATCCCCCCAAAAAATTAAGACTTGCTTTGTGTCCTATGTATAATCTGTTTTGGAGGATGTTTCCTGTGCTGATTAAAAGATTGTATTATGTTGCTATTGGTGGGAATACTTTGCTTATATTAAATCCAAATGTAATGTAATGCTGTTTCCTTGTTTATTTTATTTTATTTTTTGTTTCTGGATGATCTAGTGAGGATTATAGTCACCCACTGTCAGAAGTTGCAGTGTTGTGTACCTATTTTACCAGCAACTTGGGAGACTGAGGGAGTGAGAAAATTTGATTTAATTTTAAATCAGTTTAACCATTAAGGAATGTATCTTATGCACTGCTGTATCCTCAGGAGCTGGTACAGGGTCTAGAATAATAAATGTATCTCTAAGGAAAGACGAAAGAGATACATTTAGCTATGGTCACAAATTAAAAAGTTTTGCAACTAAGATTGAGGTAAACACTACATACAAAGCATAAACGGCTTATTCTTCATGCTTTTAATTTTTAAATAAAGCATAGTGGCATATAGTATGTATATTATAACTATTGTATGCATGTCAAAAGTATTTTATCTGATTCTAGGGATTAAAGCATTCCACAGAAATAAGTCTGAGATAAATACATTTTAAATTAATTTATTATTTTTAGCTGTTGGATAATCTTGTAGAATGCAATTAATATTTTTTCTTTTATTCTTAAAAATTTTTCCTTCTGACTTTATGCCAACTGTCATCCCTACAAACATTGAGTGCATATTATGAAAAATTAAGGTACTGAAGAATTGGGGAGGCAAGTAAGTAAACTGTAAAGTAAGAGGGAGAGAAGAAAAATATTACAAAGTATGCTTTTGATTCTTTTGGACATGTAAACCATGCAAATGAGCATATACAAAATTACATAGAGAAGAAAACTGACATTCAATTTTCTGCCTTGAGTAATTTGGAAAGAAAAAAATACCTTTCACAAAGAAAGGAAACACAGGAAGAAAAGGAATTTGTTCAATTTTTTTTCTTATGTACGTGACAGGAAAATAATTAATTTGAGATAGGCTCAATAGAAATATTGTAATCACTGAAGAAGAAATATTATGTAGGCAACCTGCCAATTTAGGTGTTGAGATTGTAAGTGCAGCTCACAAGGTTTACATTCAAAACCCATAAATAATACCCATAACTCAATAATTATTTAAGAACAGCCCAATTAAAATGACCTAGGCACTATGTAACATACCTGTAATCTCAGCAACCTTGGAGGATGAAGCAAGACGATAACAAGTTAGAGGCCAGCCTGAGCAACTTACAAGACCATGTCTTAACATAAATAAAAGAAAAGAAAACAAAAAATTACTTCTCTGGGTTCAATTCCCAATAACAAAGGGCATATAAATCAATGCCCTACATCATTAAGTAGGCAAGTGACATGTTGTAACCACAAAGAGGTAACAATTCACATATGTTTATGTTTATTTATAAACAAAAGGGCTGCAGCTGTAACTCAGTGGTACTGTGTGCTTATTAGCACATGCAAAGTCATTGGTCAATCTCCACCACTGTGGGGTAGTAGGAAGAAAGGCATGTCAGTGAGAATGTTCAGAAACTGAAAACTCACACTCTCATACATCTTTGGTGGGAATATAAAGCAGCACAGTCACTTTGGAAAGAAGTTTGTCCATTTCTTAAATAGGTAAGCATAAACTTAATATAAGTCCAGTAATTCTGTTCCTAAGAATCCAGTCAAGAGAAAGAAAACAATGACTTACACATGGAAGTTCACAGCAGCAGTATTCCTAATAGTCAAAACCTAGTAATCAACTACTCATTGACTGCTAAATGGATAAAATATGTAGTATATCTATTCAGCAGGACATTATTCTGCCATAAAATGGAATAAAGCATTCATACAATCTATCACATATAAGAAACTTGAAAAAATAGCCAAGTGAAAAACCCTGATGCAAAAGATCACCTATTATATGATTCTATCTATACAAAGTTTCAAAAGGGTGCTGATCAATGGAGACAGAATGCATATAACTGCTTGCCATGGGCTATAATAGCAATCAGGAGTTCATCATTTGGTCATGAGATTTTTTTTTTTTGCCATAAAAGAAGTATGTTGAAAATGGAATATATTAATGTTTACAAGAACACTGAATCTGTTAAAAGTCTCTGAGTTGTTCACGTAAAACAAGTAGAATTTATGATATGAAAAAATAGCTCATTAAACAGGAAGAGAGAAGGAAGTCTGAGAATGCAAGCACAGGATCACAAAAGAGCATGTGTACCTGAGGTCAAAGGTAATGTAGCCTAGAAGACTAAAGAGCTGTCAAGTTTCAGAGGGATTCCTTGTCCTTCCTGGTCCTGGAGATATTCACTGAAAGTGGGGATATGCCCTGCACACAGCCTACCTCCTCGTCTCCTGGTCGATGAGGTTAGAATCATATTTTGGAAAACCACAGTTCCATGGCACTCACTCCCTTCTTCATTCCTCTGACCATCACAACTGAGCTGGTGCTTGTTTTCAAGATAAGGTCTAATATAAATTACAGTCCTTTACACACTGTCATAAAACTTCACATTAAAAGCTGCAAAAATACCAAGAGGAAGATTGATACTGGATGAGGAATGATACCTTACTGCCAGCAAATATGGGTCCTGCAAAACCAGAACCTGAGAGCCATCACCACTTGACTTTCCTGTTTATATTTCCTGACATCATCTGGCTAAGTTGATGAGGCATTCCCTCACTGAAGGAAACTGGCCTTTCCCAGGAGAAACAACTTCCTCTACCTCACCCCTACCTGACATGATAGACAAGATCCAGAACCAGCACTGGCTTGTGCATTTTGCACAGCACTCTGTTGGTTAGAATTTTCCAAAGGAAAATGCCAAAAGGAAAACTAAGAAAAAAAAGGATCAAGAAAGTTGTCAGTAGATTGTGAAAGTAATGGCTGGGGATGCAATGGTGACTGATCCCCAAAATCTCCTTTCACACTAACAACCTGAGCATATTCTAATACCCACATAGTCCTGCCTCTCCTCATGCTCTGTCTTCCATGGATCACTGATATAATTTTCTGCTCAGGGATCAGCTACAAACAGTATCCACCTTAAGTAAAGACCAGATAATTCTTTCCCTCAGAACGCACACCTTGACATGAAAAAAGGGTATTTGCAAGATTGTTGTGAAAAGAAGAATAAAGAATTCCTTAGTCATTGATTGACTTTGTCTAGGGTTGATTCTCAGCATAGATCATCACAAACACAGAACCTCAGGGGATCAAGTTATGTACCCTAAAGGTACATTCCTGTGCTGACTGTAGAGCCCATCACTTAGGGCACTTGCTTTGCAAGTGGACAGACCAGAGTTAAAATACCCATGAAAGTGGGATAGAAAAATAAATAAACAAGAAGAAACACTTCTGATGATGCCAACATTCCAGCTTCTCAACCTTTTTTTCCCCTTCTGTCAATCAGCAGAATCAACACTGTTCAAGAAGTATCATTTTCACATACAAGCAATTATCATTTACACCATTCAGCCAGAGCTTCACTCAAAGGGAGCAGTGCATCCCCAGTCACCTGCATTGCTTAAGAGTATGTGTTCCCTCACATCTCTCAACTCTCATTAGTTCGGCCATTACACCTCACTCATGAGAATACTATGAACACCTTTTTCCAGCAACTTCTCTAGATAGGCAATGTGCACCAGGTTGCAGTGGCAGGAAATTCAAAATGACACCTCACTGCCCCTTGCCAATTTTGCGACTTATTGGACAAACTCCCAGACTACAAATGAAGGGGAAATCCACACCAGAGCACTTTCCATGTGAACCAAAAGTGAACTGGAAAGCTAACATGTGAAGAAAAAAGACAACCACCCTTGACTTTGAGTTTCCTAGTCAGAATTACTTAACACTGGCTTGCTTATGACTTGATGAAAAATGGTAGGATTCGGGACTGAATCCATGTTAGATTCTCCTGATACCATGCAGGAAAAAAGAGGGAGTTTGCAACATAGTCTCCCAATATGTCAAAAGATACAGATCATTTGTACAGATTCTTGTTAATTTTGATGGATGTCCACAAGAGATGCACTGAAGAAGTGATAAACAACATATTCTAATGTTTACCATGGAACTGGGAATTATTGGATTGTGGTTTATAGAGTAAGGGATGAAAAAAGAACACTTCATTGAAAGAACTCACAAAGAAGGAAACCAGTGAAACTAGGCATGTGGCAGCTAAGTAGTGGATAGAAGCAAGTCAAGAAATAGAAATGCACTTGACAATTTCCCAAAGCCTGTGGTACAAGTTTCCGACTCAGTAAGTCCGATCCCACATTTGGATAATCTTGAACCACTCCTGTTTTGATATTCAGGTTTTGCCCATGTTGGGTCTTCACTTTTGCCTTTAAGCAGAGTTGTTTCTGTTTACATTTGTGGTATTTGTGGTGCAGTTTTATTTTGAGAGCTAAGTTCCTTGCTGCATATTCCATATTCAACTCCTTTGAATTGTAGTTCATGGGTAAAAGTGCTGTGTTTTGAAGAAAGCCTGCTCATGGTTCTGCACCAGAAAACTATGAATCAGCATACATAGAATCAGCTGTCCCTTGAGAGGAACAAGAAAGAGCCATGAATTTGCAAGGATTTTGAGGTCTTTGCAAGGGGAATAGGGGTCTGCAATGATGACTGCTTAGAGGATGAACTGATAAGTACTACTTCCTCTATTTGTAGAGTATGTTGAACCTGAAGACGTGTCCCAGAATTTGAGGGTAGAAGATGGCCTAGTAGTATTAGAATGTCTCTTCATTGAAGAAGGCTTTCAGCACCAACATCCTTCTGCTCTTGGTGCCAGCAGAATGTCCTTGCTCTCCCTATTTGAATATTCATCTTGGAAACTTTTCATCATAGTCCTTTCAGCACAGTTCTTGTTCATATCCGGAGTTATGCCATGTGATGCTGTGTTTCTCATGCCATCAGCAGGCTCTCATATGATCCACTGGCTTGTAGGTGGCATCTTTCTGGGGCTGCTAAGAGGAATGGGGGAAATTTTCCACAGGGCCTTGCGCCAGGCAGGATCTAGTCTGCTAAGGAGAATGAACACATGTGTAAAGACAGATAGGCCAGACATTCCTGCATCTTGTGGTGAGTGTAGGTGACCATTGAATTTCCAAGCAGGTAAATATCTGAGGGCAGCCTAGTTGTAAGGCCACAGCCAAGGAGGTGTGGCCTTGCAGGTGTAGTGAGCACAGAATATCTCTCCTGGCATGTCAGCACTATCCTATCCTCCGTCCAACATGCTGACTGAATGACTCCCACGACTCCATATTAGTCTTCAGAAGAGGCACCCACCTTCACCTAGAAGACCCACTTCCCAGGTTCCATCTGTCACCTGGTTGAACTTTCTAGGAAAAAAGGAGCAGCCCTCAGGACTGGGAGTGAAGTGTCCGAATTCAAAGTTTACCTAAGCCACCATGTCCACTGCATGCTCCATTGCCGTAAGCTTTCACCAGCCATGATTTGGTGCAGTTGCTAGGGCCAGAGGCTAGTTTCCTGACAAGGATATTCCGGGTGTGCCCAGTGCTGGAGGAGTGGGATCGGAAGGAAATAGTACTGGAGCCTGTGCTCAGCTTGGTGATCCACCTGTCCCCAAGCACACCTCCACCCTACCAGGCCCAATGGAACTGGTGGGGGATAATTGCCCTCTGTCATGAAGCCCAGTGTAATCAAACAAGTGCAGTGACACCTAGCGGTCTTGCAGCTTAGTGTGAGCTGTCAGGCTTCAGAGGAGTACCTTGTCCTGCCTCTTCCTGGAGGGATCCATGGACCATGGGTCTGTGCTGTCCTGGGTGAAGAGGTTAGAATCACATTTTGGAAAACCTCAGTTTCCTGCCACTCACTCCCTTCTTCTTGCCTGTGACCATCACAACTGAGCTGGTGTTGTTTTCACTCTTGGTGTGAAGCGGACAGGAGCTGAGGCTTCTCTGGTTGCCATAGGAACCGTGGTGCCATCATGCTGTCAGGTCTTTCCTCTCTGACCTCAGGCAGAATCTGCAGTGCAGGCGGCAGGTCACGGGAGTCACTGCTCAAACTCCACATTGCACAAGGCTCGGAAAAACCCTCGGTGGAGAGAAACCAACTATTCTCCAACTGGAATCTGGAATCACTGAGCCATTCCCACCTGACCTGCCCGATGTTTGCCCCTTCCACTTTTGCTCTCTTGTCACAGGAGCACTGGTAACCAAGTGAGGTGTTTTCCTCAGTGCAACTATATGAATTTCAGCCCTTATCCTGCTCTAGTAATTCTTGAGAGAAAAAGCTACAAACATACTGAGAGGAAGATTGAAATTGGATGAAGAATGTGTAAGGAATCCGGCCTCCCAACCACCTGTCAATCTGCGTTCGCCTGCCTCTCCTGTTACAGGAATTTCTGGCCTCCCCATCACTTTAAGTCTGCGTTCTTCCTGCCTCTTATGTTACAGGAATTTCTGGCTTACGCTGCCATAATCTTCCTGCCTCCCACGTTATGCCCTAACATGCTGTTGGTTCCTCCGAGCCTGCGAGATTCCAATATCTGGGAGAGGCCATGTGCCATCTCTCTCTTCTTCTTTCTTTCTCCCCGCCAGCGGACCTGAATTGTCCACATAAAATAAAGTCCCTTGTGTGAGACCTCATGTCTGCTGAGCATTTTTCTGGGAGCTATCGGTGAGCCACAACTGCTCCTAACAGAATGTTTCCTTTCTTCCAGCAAATGTGTGTTCTGGGAACCCAGACCATGAGAGCCATCACCAATTGACTTTGCCTGTTTATATTTCCTGACATCCTCTGGCTAAGTTGATGAGGCATTTCCTCATTGAAAGAAACTGGTCTTTCCTAGTAGAAACGCCTTCCTCTAAATCACCCCTACCTCGGATGATAGGCAAGATCCACAACCACCCCTGGCTTGTGCATTTTGCACAGCACTCTGCTGGTCAGAATTTGCCAAAGTAAAATGCAAAAAGGAAATTGAAAAGAAAAAAAAAAAGATCAAGGAAGGGGTCAGATATTTGTGAATGTAATGGCTGGGAGGCAATGCCCAATGATCGTCAGAATATCCTTTCATACTAACAAATGGCATATTCTAATACCCACAAACCCTGCATCTCTTAGTGCCCTGTCCTCCATGGATCACTGGTAAAAATTTCTGCATGGGGATCAGCTATAACCAGTTTCCTTCTTAAGTAAAATGGGATATTTCTTTCCCTCAGGACAAACCCCTAGATTGTATGACTTGAGATACAAAAAGGGTCATTTGCAAAATTGTTGTGAAAAGGAGAACTAAGAATTCCTTAGTCATTGATTGGCTTTGTCTAGTGTTGCCTCTCTGAATAGAACTTCAGAAACACAAACCTCCGGGGATCAAGTCTCTTACCTTAAAAAAGCTCATGCTGTGCTGAAAATATAGTCCATCCCTTACAGCGCTGGCTTTGCAAGCGGAAAACCCAGAGTTTGAATCCCCAGCAATGTGGGACTGGGGGTGAGGCAAAACAAAAAAAGCAAAAAAAAAAAACAAAAACAAAACAAAAAAAACACTTCTGAGGGTTCCAAACTTCCATCCTCCCAAACTATTTCTTGGTTCCCCTCTGTTATTCAGCAAAATTGGCACTGTTCAAGATCTACTAGTTTCACCTGCAAGCAATTTCCATTGACACCATTTAGCCTGGAGCTGCACTCTGTGGGAGCACTGAATCCCTAGCCAGTACAGAGCTTAAGGGTATGTGCTCCTTCACATCTTTCAATTCTCCTTAGTTCAGATGTTACATCTCACACATGACTATGCTATTCCCATCTTTTCCCTGCAACTTCTCCAGATAGGCAATGTGTGCCAGGTTTCAGGGGCAGGAAATTCAAAATGACAACTCAATGCCCCTTGCCAATTTCGAGACTTTATGGACACAATCCCACAGTGCCAATGAAGGGGACTTCCACACCTGAGCACTACTGGAAAACCAACATATGAAGGCAAGAGACAGCCGCCCCTGGCCTTGATTTTTCTAGTCAGTTTTACTGTGCATTGCCCTACTTTTGACTTGATGAAAAAGAGAAGGATTTGGGGCTGAATCCATGTTAGTTTTGATAGAATTCAGTTGAAACGGGGGAATTTACCAACTTCTCTCCCACTATCACTGGAGCCCCAGGGTTAAAAGGAACAGAGCACATGTAGAGAATCCAGTTAATTTTGATGCATGTCCTCAATAGATGCACTGTGGAAGTGTTAGGAGCATATGTTTTTTTCATTTTTACCATGGATCTGCGAATTATTGGATTGTGATTCGCAAGGTAAAAAATAAATAAATAAACATTCATTGCAAAAAGTCAAACAGAAAGAAGAAACCAGTGACATTAGGCATGTTGCAGGTTGGTGGTGGGTAGAAGCAAGTCCAGAAATAAAAAGGACTTGACAATTTGCCAATTCCTGTGGTACAAGTTTTCTGATCAGTAAGTCCGATCTCACATTTGGATAATCTTGAACAACTCCTGTTTTGATATTCAGGTTTTGCCCATGATGGGTCTTCAAATTTGCCTTTTAGAAGAGCTGTTTCTGTTTACATTTGTGATACTGCAGTGCAGTCTTTATTTTGAGAGTTGTGCTCTGTGCTGCATCTTCCAAATTCAAATCATTTGAATTGTAGTTCATGGGTATAAGTGCTGTGTTTTGAAGAAAGCCTTTGCTCATGGTTCTGTGCCAGAAAACTATGAATCAGCATATGTAGAATCAGCTGTCCCTTGAGAGCAACAAGCAAGTGCCATGAATTTGCAGGGATTTTGAGGTCTTTGCAAGGGGAATTAGGGTCTGTAATGATGACTGCTTAGAGGATGAACTGACAAGTAATACTTCTTCTATTTGTAGAATATGTTGAACCTGAAGATGTGGCCTGGAATTTGAGGGTAGACCATGATGGCCTAGTAGTATTAGAATGTCTCTTCATTGAAGAAGGCTTTCAGCACCAACATCCTTCTGCTCTTGGTGCCAGCAAAATGTACTTGCTCTCCCTATTTGAATATTCATCTTGGAAGCTTTTCATCATAGCCCTTTCAGCATGATGCATGTTCCTCTCTGGAATTATGCCATGTGATGCTGTGTTTCTCATGTCATCAGCAGACTCTTACAAGATCCACTGGCTTGTAGGTGGCATCTTCCTGGGGCTGCTAAGAGGAATGGGGGAAATTTTCCACAGGGCCTTGTGCCAGGCAGGATCTAGTCTGCTAAGGAGAATGAACACATGTGTAAAGACAGATAGGCCAGACATTCCTGCATCTCTTGGAGAGTGTAGGTTGCCCTTGAATTTCCAAACAGGTAAATATCTGAGTGCAGCCTAATTGTAAGGCCACAGTCAAGGAGGTGTGGCCTTGCAGGTGCAGTGAGCACAGAATGTCTCTCCTGGCATGTCAGCACCATCCTGTCCTCCATCCAACATGCTGACTAAATGACTCCATAGTAGCCTGCAGAAGAGGCACCCACCTTCACCTAGAAGACCCACTTCCCAGGTTCCAGCCTTCACCTGGCTGCACTTTCTGGGAAAAAAGGAGCAACCCTCAGGATTGTGTGTGTAGTGTCCCAATTCAAAGATTACCTAAGCCACCATGCTCACTGCATGCTCCACTGCCCTTAGTTCTCACCAGTCATGATTCAGTGTGGTTTCTAGAGCCCTAGGCTACTTTTCTGACTGGGATATTTGGGTGTGCCCAGTGTAGAGGAGCTCGATAGGAAGGAAACAGCACTGGAGCCTGTGCTCAGTTGGTTATCCACGTGTCCCCAAGCAAACCTCCACCCAACCAGGCCCACTCGAACTGGTGGGGGATAATTGTCCTCTGTCATGATGCCAGGTGGGGCCAAACATGTGCTGTGACTCGTAGTGCCTTTGCAGCTTAGTGTGAGCTGTCAGGTTTCAGAGGAGTACCTTGTCCTGCCTGATCCTTGAGGGATTCACTGACCATAGAACTGTGCTCTCCTGGACGAAGAGGTTAGAATCACATTTTAGAAAACCTCAATTCCCTAGCACTCATTTCCTTCTTCTTGCCTGTGACCATCACAACTGAGCTGGTTGTTGTATTCAATCTTGTTGTGAAGTGGTCAGGAGTGAAATGCTTCTCTGGTTGCCGTGGGAACTGTGTTGCCATCATGCTGTCAGGCCTTTCTTCTGTGACCTCAGGTGGAATCTGCAATGTGGGCGGTAGGTCATGGGAACCACTGCTTAAATTCCATGTTGCACGAGTCTCAGAAAAACCCTCATTGGAATGAAACCTGCTGTTCTCCAAATGGAGCCTTTAAACACTGAGCTATTTCCATCCAACCTGCCGGATGCCTGCCTCTTCCACCTGGATAACAAGAGCCCTCCCACTTTTGCTCTCATATCACAGGAGCACTGGTTACCAAATGAGGTGTTGTCCTCAGTGCAACTATATGCAACTGAATCATTCGGAGATCAGGGATGTGAATTTCAGCCTTTCTCCTGCTCTAATAATTCTTGAGATAAAAAGCTACAAATATACTGAGAGGAAGATTGAAATTGGATGAGGAATGTTTCCTTTCTTCCAGAAAATGTGTGTTCTCAGAACCCAGACCATGAGGCCCATCACCACTTGACTTGTACTGTTTATATTTCCAGACATCCTCTGGCTCAGTTGATGTGGCATTCCCTTAATGAAAGAAACTGGTCTTTCCCAGTAGAAACGCCTTCCTCTAAGTCACCCCTACTTCAAATGATAGGCAAGATCCACAACCATCACTGGCTTGTGCATTTTGCACAGCACCCTGCTGTTCAGAATTTTCCAAAGTAAAATGCCAAAAGTTAAATAAAAACATACAAAATCAGGGAAATTGTCAGATGATTGTGAATGTAGTGGCTGGGGATGCAATGCCGAATGATCGCCAAAATCTCCTTTCATACTAACAACCTGAGCATATTCTAATACCAACAAAGATTTGCCTCTCCTAGTGCCCTGTCCTCCATGGATCACTGACATAATTTTCTGCTCAGGGATCAGCTATAACCAGTTTCCTCCTTAAGTAACGATGGGATATTTCTTTCCCTCAGGACAAACTCCTATATTTTATGTCTTGAAATGCAAAAAGGGTCATTTGCAAGATTGTTGTGAAAAGGAGAATTTAGAATTCCTTAGTCATTGATTGACTTTGTCTAGGGTTGCTTCTCTGCATAGAATTTCACAGACTCAGAAACTCAGGGGATCAAGTCATGTACCTTAAAGGAGCTCGGCCTGTGCTGACAATATAGACCATTCCTTACAGTGCTGACTTTGAAATTGTAAAGTCCGGGGTTTGAATTCCCAGCACTGTGGGATGGGGGAGAGAACAAAAAAAGGAAAAACACTTTTGAGGGTTCCAAACTTCCATCCACTCAAACTACTTGTTTGTTCTCCTCTGTTATTCAGTGAAATTGACACTGTTCAACATCTACTAGTTTCACATGCAAGAAATTTCCTTTGACACTTTTCAGCATGGAGCTGCACTCAAAGGGAGCATTGCATCCCCAGTCACCTGCAGTGCTTAAGGGTACATGTTCCTTCATATCTTTCAACTCTCATTAGTTGAGATATTGCATCTCACATATTACTATGCTATCCCCATCTTTTCCCAGCAACTTATCCAGATAGGCAATGTGCAGCAGGTTGCAGTGGCAGGAAATTCAAAATGTCACCTCACTGGTCCTAGCCAATATTGAGCCTTTTCGGACACAATCACAGAGTGCCAATTAAATGGAATTCCACCTCCCAGCACTTTCCATGTGAAAAAAAAAGCTCTACTGGAAAACCAACATGTGAAGGCAAAAGACAGCTGCCTCTGGCCCTGATTTTTTTAGTCAGTTTTACTTTGCATTGGCTTGCTTATGACTTTATGAAAAATGATAGGATTTGGGGCTGAATCCATGTTAGTGCTGATAGCATTCATTTGAAACTGGGGAATTTACCACCTACTCTCCCACTGGAGCCCCAGGGTTAAAAAGAACAGAGCACATGTATAAACTCTTGTTAATTTTGATGCATGTCCTCAGTAGATGCACTGTTTAAGTGGAAAAATCGTATGTTGTTCACATGTTTACCATGCATCTGGGAATTATTGAATTGTGCTTCATAAAGTAAAAAAAAAAAAAAAACTTTCATTGGAAGAAGTCACACCAAATGAAGAAACCAGTGACATTAGGCATGTTGCACATTGGTGGTGGGTAGAAGCAAGTCCAGATATAAAATACACTTGACAATTTGCCAATGCCTGTGGTACAAGTTTCCTGCTCAGTAAGTCCGATCTCACATTTGGATAATCTTGAATCACTCCTGTTTTGATATTCAGGTTTTGCCCATGTTGGGTCTTCATGTTTGCCTTTTAACAGTGCTGTTTCTGTTTACATTTGTGTTATTGCAGTGCAGTCTTTATTTCGAGAACTGGGGTTCGTGTTGCATATTCCAAATTCATTTTGTTTGAATTGTAGTTCATTGGTATAAGTGCTGTTTTTTGAAAAAACGCCTTTTCTCATGGTTCTGTGCCAGAAAAACTACGAATCAGCATATGTAGAATCACCTGTCCCTTGAGAGCAACAAGAAAGTGCTACAAATTTGCAAAGGCTTTGATGTCCTTGCAAGGGGAATTAGGGTCTGTAATGATGACTGCTTAGAGGATGAAATGACAAGTACTACTTCCTCTATTTGTAGAGTATGTTGAACCTGAAGACGTGTTGTGGAATTTGAGGGTAGACCATGATGTCCTATTAGAATATTAGAATGGTATTAGAATGTCTCTTCATTGAAGAAGGCTTTCAGCACCAACATCCTTCTGCTCTTGGTGCCAACAAAATGTCTTTGCTCTCCCTATTTGACTATTCATCTTGGAAACTTTTCATCATAGCCCTTTCAGTATGGTGCCTATTCCTATCTGGAATTATGCCATGTGTTTCTGTGTTCCTCATGCCATCAGCAGGCTCATATAGGATCCACTGGCTTGTAGGTGGCATCTTCCTGGGGCTGTTAAGAGGACTGGTGGAAGTTTTCCACAGGGCCTTGTGCCAGGCAGGCTCTATTCTGCTCAGGAGAATGAACACGTGTGAAGACAGATAGACCAGACATATCTCCATCTCAAGGTGAGTGTAGGTAGTCATTGAATTTCCAAGTAGGTAAATATCTGAGTGCAGCCTAGGTGTAAGGCCACAGCCAAGGAGGTGTGGCCTTGCAGGTGTACTGTGTTAAGTCAGAAATTAGGCAACTGTAGGGGGCAAAGCTGAGCAGGCAGAAAAAACACCAGTCCACCAAATGTGAACAGAATTTCGCATCAAGGTGGATGGAAAGGTTCTCTGACCCTTCATACCCACCTGTCACTCAACAGGACCCCCTGCCATTCCAGTCTATAAAATCCCTGGTTAGCCTGGACCACGTGGCATTTTCTTCATGTTCCTATACCCTCAGGGGTCCGGGAATTTTGCTGGAGAGCCAAATTCCAATAAAACTTGCTTTGGCCACTTTCTGTCCTATTTTATTTGGCTGCTATCTGTGCCTGCCTGAGCTTACATTTGGTCCCACCACTGAGCCCTCCAAGACCTGCTGAGCTTTCATTTGGTGCTGTAACCAGGGAGGGGGTTTTCGGGTTCCCCCTCCTGGGGGTTGAGACCCACCCCCTCCTCAGAAAACCAGGAGATTCCTTTCTGTCCTGCTTAGCTCTACTCTGTTTGGTCCATGCCACTTCAAATCATGGTAAGTTCCCTGGGCTTTTCCCCATATGCCATTCCAATTTATAACCTCTGCTCCACTGGAGGTCTGTCCATAGGTGCCCCACAGACCTCGTCACTGCTTCGTTTGGGCTCTGGTTGTTGTGAAGAAGTTCCAGCCTCCAGTTAGCCTCCCATTTATTCCATTTTTGGACCCTTGGAAGTCGAGAAACATCTTGGCTTTCAGCCTGTCCACTGTTCTCTGGTGTGTAGGAGTCAGAATTGGGACGCCTCTTCTGATTCCATCATACCTGTCTGGGTGAAGTTGGACGGCTAATGGGAAATACCAGGAGCTCATTGGACCCCAAAGGCCAAATTGCGGCTGTCCCCGCTGTTATTTTACCAAACTGGGACTTTCCAAAGACTTAAACTCTAAGCAGCTAGATTTTTATTCAAGCCTCAGTATGTTTTAGATCTCAAGATGGCCATCAAAAAGCACTCACAAACTTTTGCAAGCTTTCTTTTTGGAATTTGGTGCTCGCCCCGCTCCTCCTTCTACCTTCTCCACCACCCACATTCTCCTCCCCTGAGCGATCCCAAACCCGCCCGCCTCCATGCTCTGGCCAGAACTCTGCCTCCTCTTCCTGTCCTCCTCTGGCTGAAAACAGTCCCCCTCCTCCTGCGGATGCAACTCCTCCCCTCCTTCCTCCTTGGAGTCCTCCCACTTCCCCTCCCACTTCCTCCTTCAAACCGTCTCTCCACCCAGTCTGTTCTCTCCTCCCCTGTCAGCACCAACACACAACTTTATCAGACTCTCCCACTGCCTAACCCAGAGCTTCTTTATCCTCTCTGGAAGGTAGCTGGTGCAAAGGGGTTATGTGAATCTAAGTTCCATTCTTGTTTAGGGTCTTTCTCTGCTGATTTCTCTACTTATATTAAGGAATTTAAGTATCTTTCCCAAACTTATAGTCTTAATATCCTTTACTTCCACACCCAGTATCTAACAGGCAGCACAGGATGACGATGACCATGCCCATTTAATGGACATAACTTTACCCACAGGAGCAGGTTCCAATAACTGAACCAAAGTGGAAGTACCAAGAAGGCCAGCAGGGCCTTTGTGCTCGCATGGTCCAATACCTCATAGCAGGCATGCAAGCAGTCTCCAATAAGGTGGTAAACTTTGATAAACTGAGGGAAATTACTCAGAATCCAGATGAGAATCCAACTCTGTTTCTTAACAACCTTACAGAGGCCCTTACTATATATACTAAACTGGACTCTGAATCTTCCTCTGGCGCTACAGTGCTAACAACCTACTTCATTTTTTCAATCAGTCCCTGATATAAGAAAAAAGCTCAAGCAAGCTGAGGAGGGCCTTCAAACCCCTATTCAAGATCTGGTAAAAAAAAAAAAAGGTCTTTAAAGTCTGTAATGCCCAAAAAATTAGCCGAATTGGCCAAGCTTATTTACAGAAAAATGTGACACTCCAATACCAAGCCTTGGTAACTGCCCTGAGGCATGTGGCTCCAGCAAGAGCTCCAGAGGGAAGCCAGCAATCCTCTCCTCCAGGGGCTTGCTTCAAGTGCAAATGTGAAGGTCACTGGGCTCAATGTCCAAGCCCACGGCCCCCCACCAGGCTCTATCCCACCTGCAAATAAGCAGGACACTGGAAGAGTGACTGCCCTGTGGCCGGTCCCTCCCCAGCATCTCTACGCAGAAGTGTGGCTAGCCAGGCAATCTCTTCCCATGAGCTTTTGGGATTCGCAGAAGACTAAAGGAGCCCAGACTCAAGGACCCCTATAACCCTAGCCAGGCCCAGGGTAAAAGCTCCAGGTAACGGGTAAGTCCATAATTTTCTTATGGACACAGGGGTCTCATATTCAGTCTTGCCTGCCCACTCTAAGTCTTTATTTCCTTCCCAGGTTTTGGTTATGGGAATTGATGGAAAACCCTCCCTTCCAAGCAGAATAGCTAAATTAGCCTGTGCCCTAAAGGGACATCCTTATTCACACTCACTCCTAGTTATTCCCTCCTGTCCAGTCCCCCACCTAGGAAGAGATGTTCTCCAACCCCTAGGATCCACCCTACAGCTTTTTCCCAGGCACACTGCTAGTGCTCACCTTCTTTTATCTCCATTTCATACATTTTCTAGTGCTCCCACACCGCCTACCCTAGTATTGCCCCAGACCTGGTCGACCCCCAAGCCAGTCATAGACTCCCACCACAAGCCAGTCCTTATCCAACTGAAACCTCAAGCTAAGTTTCCCTCACATTCCCAGTTTCCAATTTCCCATACTCACAGGAAGGACTTAAACCCATTATAAACCAGTTGGTTATTCAGGGACTCCTTATCCCTACTGACTCCCCTTGTAACACTCCCCTACTGCCAGTATGTAAACCCTCAGGAACCTATCACTTGGTCTAGGATCTCCATCTAATTATCGAGACAGTTATTCCCATCCACCCAGTGGTTCCTAACCCTTACACCCTTCTTTCCCACATCACCCTTCTACCACCCACTTCACAGTCCTGGATCTCAAAGATGTGTTCTTTACAGTTCTCATTCACTCTGACTCCTATTAACTCTTTGCCTTCACATAGGATCCTACATCCTTTAGTTCTCAACAACTGACATAAACAGTTTTACCCCAAGTCTTCTGGGACAGTCCTCACCTTTTTGAGCAAGACTTAGCTCAGGATTTGGCTACTTGTGATTTGGGAAGTAGCACACTCCTACAATATGTGGATGACCTCTTCCTCTGCAGCCCATCCCTCAAGGTCTCCTGGACTCATACTGCCCAGCTCCTTAACTTCCTGGGATCTCAAGGCTATCGAGTCTCTCCAACCAAAGCCCAGCTCACCACCCCTTTAGTCACATATTTGGACATACTCCTCACTCCTACCTCTTAGAGTCTCACAGCAGACAGAATCCAAGCCCTTTGTGACTTACAGCCATCAGAAACAGCAGATCACATTCTCTCCTTCCTGGGTTTAACTGTTTTTTTCAGACACTGGGTCCCTAATTTTGCACTCCTTGCCAAACCCCTATATCAGGCAGCAAAGGATATTACACATAGGCCCCTTACCTCCCCTGAGATGATAGCTAACTCTTTTCTTTTTACAAGTTCAGGGATGCTCTTATATCCTCCCCTGCTCTCTCTTCCCAACCCTAACCGTCCTTTCCACCCCTTCGCAAAAGAAAAACAGGGTTTTGCCACTGGCCTCCTCATGCAACCAACTGGACCTTCTTACAGATCAGTGGCATATTTCTCCAAGCAGCTTGATTCCATGGTTCGTGGGTGGCAACCATATCTCCGAGCACTTGTGGCAGTAGCTGAATTAACTAAGGAAGCTCTAAAACTCACCTCACTCCAACCAATAACTGTGTTTTCCACCAATCAACTGCAGAACCTCTTAAACCATAAATCCCTTCCACTCCCACAGGTGCTAAAGATGCTACATTCACCTCATAAAGACCTCTTCAATTACCCACTCTCCTCACCTAACCTAACCATTGTTGTAGATGGCAGTTCTATGCTGGGTCCCGATGGACACTGAAGATCTGCTTTATGCAGATGTCACCACTGCCTCAGTTCTGGAAGCCAATTGCCTTCCAGAAGGGACCACTTCCCAAAAGGCTGAACTTTTTGCTCTGATCAGGGCTCTAATTTTATCCAAAGGTAAACAGGTCAACATCTACACAGATTCCAAATATGCCTTCCTGATTGCTCACTCACATTGATCTATACAGGAAGGAGTGTGAATTTTTCATCACAAAGTGCTCACCAGATAGGAAAGAAAAACAGAAGGTTCTAAGTATGGGAATTTATTCAGCAGAAAGTAAAAGGATGTCTCTAAAGCAAAAAGTTCTTATGTGATGGAATATATGAGGGTCAAAGTAAGTGCTAAGAAAGTCTATAAGTAAAGGGCAAATTTCAACAAGTTTGCATATAACTAAGTTGGTTATGTGTACATAAGATAGGGTGTGGCCTAGTACCTGGGAATGTTCCTGTGCAGGGGCACAAGATGCCTGGTTGCTGTGGCAGTACCCTTGCTGGGGAGGCTCTATGCAAGAATCCTATCAGCTCTGATATTGATCCCAGGCACACAGCTCTCAGGCAGGAAGGAATTTCTTTGCCAGATAACCAGTATTTCTTCAACTCCCTTCTCTGGTTCCTGACTGCCTTACCATAACTTTGGACAGTGGACTTCCATGAAAGCAACACAGAACTGCTAACATTGCACTTTGCAGCTGTGAAGTTGCATAGATGTCCTAGTCTCTGTAAATTTCCTGAAAACAAAGAATAATTTTTACATAATCTTTATCCTGATAATAAGACATATGTAAAGGTTGCTGATGTAACTCCTTAGAACTGCATTACCATCAGAGAACAGAGAACAGAGTTCCATCTGATCTCTGTTTAATCTTCAAAATCTGTGTTTTGTGAAAAGTCCTGCCTTCTCTGAAATAAGGCTCTGCCTCACCCGGCTGCATGTTAGAATGGCTCCAAAGTAAGCCAGACTTTAACTCATTGAAAATTGTGTTCAAAAGTTTGATGTTTTTTGTAAAGATTACTGTAATCTCAAACAGGGGATATAATGAATAACTCAGACAGAATTCAGGATACCTATTGCACAAACTGAATGTTTTACTGTTAGTGATTCCATTTTGTATTTTTCTTATAAACTCTGTTGCCCGGTTAATTTTTGCAGAAGTACTGCTTCAAGAGAAAACACTGTAAATTAACTTGAAATAGTAAGGCATCACTAATAGAACAGATAATGTTATCCCCAATTTAAAAAAAGGGGGTAAATAACTGTAAAGTCATAGACATTGAAGTTAAAGTCCAGCACTCTTACTTTATGACTGGTGAGACTAACTTGATGGATGGTTAAAATCAAATTTAGAAATTAAGATTAAATACAGAGGCCAATAAAATCAGTAACAGGCCAATTTGACCAGCTTAATCTTAGACACCTAACAAAAGAGTTAAAACCTAAATATAGCCATTCTTTGGCATTGAAGAGAAACAGTAGTTAAATGCAACCTAAGATGTACACTTGTGTTAACCTCCTTAAAATAAATAAAGACTGGAAGCTACAAGAGAGAAATTCTTAGGCAGATGTACCTGCTAACAAGAGAAACTGCCAGAATCAAGAGTTTTTAATCAGTTTAAGGCCTACAGATCCTCCTAAACTACAAAGGTAGGCTTAACCTATGCTTGCTAGTATGATTATCTAGCCCTAAGTCACAGGAATATAGAGATCTCTACTAAACACAGGTTATACCAACAAGAGGACTTAATTATGCAGTCACTGCCAAGCAAAAGCTAGAAGAGAAACTCTAGAAGGCGGCAGAGGCATCTGCTGCCCCCCTGACATCCCTGCAAAGATAAATAACATTTATTGCTCAAGTTTCCTTGCAGAACTGTGGATCACTAGATCTGACAGCAGAAAAAGGGGGAATATGCCTCTTCCTAAAAGAATGTTGTTGCTGCATCAATGAAACTCGTCTAATGAAAGCAACCTTGAAATTCTTAGACGTCTAAATAAAAGCAAGAAGCAAGAAGAATCAAATGACCCCCTAGCCAAGATGGCGGAACTCCACTCTTGTCACCTGGATGACCCCTACCCTTACTCCCCTATTTGTGATAGAATTTCTGCTGACAATTGCTCCCTGTCTTCTCAGGTTTGCCCACAACCACATAAGTGAGGTTGCCAGGGTGACCTACAACCAGTTGCCCCTACACTCTTATAGTCGCCTCCCCACCGACCTAGAACTCTAACTGCTTTCTGCCCACGATGTCCCCTAACTTGCAGGAAGTAGCCAGACTCCAGTGCCCTATATCACCAAAATGTCAGGATGTTAGGTCGGAAATTAGGCAACTTTAGGGAGCAAAGCTGAGAAGCCAGAACAAAGACCAGCCCATCAAAGGTGAACAGAAATTTTGCAGCAAGGTGGATGGAGAGTTCCACTGACCCTTCACACCCACTTGTCACTCAACAGGACCCACTCCAATCCCAGTCTATAAAAACCCTGGGCAGCCAGGGCAACGTGCAATTTTCTCCGGGTCCCTATACCCCTGGGGGTTGGAAATTTCGCCCAAGAGCCAAATTCCAATAAAACTTGCTTTGGCCACTTTAGGTACCATTTTATTTGGTCGCTAACTGTGCCCGACTGAGTTTACATTTGGTTCTGCCACTGAGCCCGTCAAGACCCATCGAACTTACATACTGAGGACAGAGTAACACTCCTGGCATGTCAGCACCATCCTATCCTCCATCCAACATGCTGACTGAATGACTCCCATGACTCTATATTAGTCTTCAGAATAGGCACCCACCTTCACCTAGAAGACCCACTTCAAAGGTTCCAGCTGTCACCTAGCTGAAATTTCTAGGACAAAAGGAGCAACCCGCAGGATTGGGTGTGAAGTATCCCAATTCAAAGGTAACCTAAACAACCATGCTCACTGCATGCTCCACTGTCCTAATCCCTCACCAGTCAAGATTAGGTGTGGTTGCTAGGGCCTTAGGCTAGGTTCCTGACAAGGATATTCTGGGTGTGCCCAGTGCTGGAGGAGCAGACTCAGAAGGATATAGCCCTGGAGTCCGTGATCAGCCTGGTGATCCACGTGCCCCCAAGAACACCGCCACCCAACCAGGCCCACTGGAACTGGTGGGGGATAATTGCCCTCTGTCATGATGCCTGGTGTGGCCAAATGATTGCAGTGACACCTAGTGGTCTTGCAGCTTAGTGTGAGCTGTAAGGCTTCAGAGTACCTTGTCCTGCCTGGTCATGGACAGATCCATGGACCACAGGGCTGTGCTCTCCTGGATGAAGAGGTTAGAACCACATTTTGGAAAACCTCAGTTCCCTGGCACTTGCTCCCTTCTACTTGACTCTGAGCACCACAACTGAGCTGGTGCTTGTTTTCAAACTTGGTGTGAATTGGCCAGGAGCGGAAGGTTCTCTGGTTGTCATGGAACCATGATGCCATCATGCTGTCAGGCCTTTCCTCTGTGACCTCAGGTGGAATGGGTGCTGTGGGCACCAGGTCACGGGAGCTACTTCCCAAACTCCATGTTGCACAAGGTTCGGAAAAACACTATGTGGAGAGAAACAAACTGTTCTCCAACTGGAGACTGGAATCACCGAGCCATTCCTACCCAACCTGCCCGATGCATGACCCTTCCATCTGGATAACAAGAGCTCTCCCATTTTGCTCTTATGACACAGGAGCACTGGTAACCAAGTGAGGCATTGTCCTCAGTGCAACTGAATGCAACTGAATCACTGAGAGATCAGGGATATGAATTTCAGCCCTTATCCTACTCTAATAATTCTCGAGAGAAAAAGCTGCAAACATAGAGGTGTTAGGGTCCTGTTCTGACTAATCCCCAGAGAGTCAAAGTGAACACACAGTAATGCAAATCACACAACGATGCTTTATTAAAGAAAGCTCAAGCTTGGACCACGACCAGCCCCTCAGACCAATACAATGACTGTGGGGCGGAAGCGGCCCCGATTCGCGAGAAAGTGCTCTATTTAAGAGTTTTTTCAGCATTCATACACAAGGACCTGTACATTATTGGTTAAAATTCAGATAGCTAAATATTTGTCCTCTTTTGGTTTGGTCCCTCCACTTTATTTGAATCTTATTGGGTCCCGCCAAAACTGAATGGTCCTGGAGGGAGCAGGGAGGAGGGAAGGAGTGAATTATGAGGGAGAGGCGTCAGGGCTAGGTTCCCCTGTCCTTGATAGATGGGGTCTCCAGACAGCTGCACATTCCTCAGATAGATATCTCTGAACAGCCTTGATAAACCTGGGGCCCAGCACATCCCATTTGACCTGTATTGGCCCTCAAAGGCGCCACAGTGGCTTCTGGATCCTCGGTGCTTGCATGCCCTTTTCCTGGGGGCCCAGTTCACAAAATAGCTTGTTTATACAAGAGGGCTGCACAGATGGCACCCCGTTCTCAACATTCCCTCCTTGAGTTGTTCATAATGAGGAATCATACTCATTGGGGTGTCCCGCATATCCATCCTCTGGGGTCGGTACTCTCGTATTTTTGCCTTAGCACCATCAGTTGAACCGTGCTTACGTGGTCCTTAACAAAAGCTATCAACTTATTCAAAATGTAGGGACCAAAGGTTAGGAGCATGAGTAAAATAATAAGTGGCCCCAGCAAGGTAGAAATTAAAGTGGTGAACCAAGGAGAGGAGTTAAACCATGACTCAAACCAACCCTGCTGTGCTTCCCATTCCTTCTTTCGTTTTGCTAGCCCTTCCCTAACCTAAGCCATAGATTCTTTAACTACTCCTGAATGATCAACATAAAAGCAACACTCTTCATCTAGGGCCACACATAATCCTCCTTGTTTCAGGAGAATCGAATCTAATCCCCTCCTGTTTTGCATCACTACTTCCGCTAGAAAAGTGAGGGACTCTTGAAGGTGTGAGATGGAGGTTTCCAGTCTCTCAATATCCAAATCAATAGCCACTCTTCAACTAGAGTAATGTTGGCTCTGAGTTATTAAGGAAGCTGTTCCTGTCCTGGCTCCGATGAGTCCCATACCTAGAATCATACTTAGGGTTAGGGCCATAAGAGGTTCCTTCTTGGCTCTCAGGGGGTCCCCTCTTAGTTGCTGATAGAAGTCCTCATCTGAATGGTACAACAGCCTGGGAACTAGCCTAACGAGAATGCAAAAACCCTAGGAGTTACTGATTACCTTTGTGTGGGCACATGGCGTGAGTCCTGTAGAACAGGCCCACCAAGCATCCTGCTGGGGAATTAGGTATTGACTCGAGTTGCCCAGTGGCATTGTTAAGTTGTATAAGGGCTGGTGAGATTTGGGGATATGACCTATACAGAACCCTTGTCCAGTAACGTGTTGTAAGGTTAAGGTACCCTTTGATTGCCATCGGCATTCAGCAGAGCTGTGGGAAGGGGTGTAGTTCCTTAGTTAATGATCATCCAGGTTTGATTCCAAGGGTGGTGGGGGGTTCCCTCGAACCAGCACAATGCTTACAGTTAGAAAGCAAAGGGCTACTGCCTGGATCGGTTTCCAAGTTATTTTAAACGAGGTGTGTGGATTGTCTTTTATGCAAGTGGGGAGCCAGAGGATCGCTTGGAACAGTTGGGTGTTCCACATCCTTCCACTGGAAGCTCAACTTCAAGGGGTTGTCTGGGTGCCGCCGCGCTGTCCACTCCTCTGCCTCTTTCTTTTCCTCAATGCTGGCCGGGCATAGGTGTGAGTGATGAACCCAGGGTCTGATGCCATCAACCTTAACAGCAGTGGGGGTAATCAAGATAACCACGTAAGGCCCTTTTCAACGTCCCTCCAAGGTGCGGGCTCGGTGTCTCTTTACCCATACCCAGTCTCCTGGGACAATGTCATGTTCCAGACTTGGGGGGTCATGGGCCTCATAGAGTGAGCATACCAGGGGCCAGATTTCACGCTGCACCTCATATAAAGCCTTCAAACTGGATAAATAATTTGGAGCCATATCAGTACCTCGGTCAGATAATGAACGGACAACTATTGGGGTGGAGCTCCATACAGAATTTCGAAGGGCATCAATTCATGCACATAGGGTGAGCTCCAAGCCCGGAAGATGGCATAAGGTAGGAGGGTCACCCAGTCACCTCCAGTCTCAATGGCCAATTTGGACAAAGTCTCCTTCAAGGTCTGATTCATCCTTTCTACCTGCCCTGAGCTCTGGGGATTGTATTCACAATGCAACTTCCAATTGGTCCCCACAGCCTGAGCTAGCCCCTGCAGGACTTTGCTGATGAAAGCCGGTCCGTTATCCGACCCTAACATCTCAGGAACCCCGTACCTGGGTATGATCTCTTCGAGTAAGGCCTTGGTTACCATTTGAGCTGTTTCCTTCTTAGTGGGGAAAGCCTCAACCCACCCAGAGAAGGTGTCCACCATTACCAACAAGTATTTGTAGCCATATCTCCTGGGCTTGACTTCAGTGAAATCCACTTCCCAGCTCCATCCCGGTGCCCTCCCCCATACCCTGGTACCTGTATGTAAGGGTCCCTTCCTACTGGGTTTCATAGCCTGGCACCCAGCACACTGGTTCACGATTCACCGGATCTGGGCAGTCTGATGTGGGAAACTGAGGTGGGCCGTTTCCAGGAGGGTCAGGAGCTTCCTATTTCCCAGATGGCTGGCTTGATGCAGGTTGGTGAGGAGAAACTCCCAATTCTGATGGCAGGATAAGTCGCCCTTTGGGGTCACGATACCAGCCTTGTGGACCCGGTCCTGCACTCTGGTGGTGGTGAATCCATTTCACGTCTTCTGGGGTGTAATCGGGTTTCGGCGGTAGTTGTGGGAGCTCAGGCACTGGCAGGGCTAGGGCCAGAGTCACAGTAGCTCTGGCCGCCTGTCTAGCTGCTTTGTCAGCTCACCGATTCCCTTCAGCTTCTGGGGTCTGGGCAGACTGGTGACCAGAGATGTGAACGACTGCCACTGCCTGGGGCTTTTGCACTGCTGCCAACAGCCTCTGGATCTCATTCAAGTTGTGTAGCCCTGTCCCTTCGGTGATAATGAAACCTTGCTCCCGGTAAATGGCCCCATGAACATGCACAGTGCCAAAGGCATAGCGGCTATCAGTATAGACAGTCACCCGCTTCCCTTCAGCCCTTTCAAGTGCTTTGGCTAGTGCGACCAGTTCAGTCTTTTGAGCCGAGGTTCCCGGTGGTAGAAAGGCACTCCAAATAACAGTTCCTTGTTGATCCACTACCGCCGCTCTCACATGGCGCACCCCGTTATGCACAAAGCTACTTTCATCCGTGTACCAGATCAACTCACTATTGGGGAGAGCAGAGTCCCGCAGGTCAGGGCACACCTGGGTCACTTCAGCCACAATCTCTTGGCAGTCATGTAGAGGGGCTTCCAGATCTGGGGTCGGCAGCAGGGTGACTGGGTTCAAGGAGGCTGGCTCAGAGAAGGTGATCTGAGGGGAGTCTAGCAGGAGCCCCTGGTAGTAAGTCAGTCTGGAATTTGTCAGTCACCTACCTGGGGGGTACCTCAAGACCCCATCAATGGCGTGAGGGGTCACTATCTTCAAGTGCTGACCAAAGGTGAGCTTGTCAGCATCCTTTACCATCCAGGCGACTGCTGCTATGATTCGCAAACTTGGAGGCCAACCTGCTGCAACGGGGTCCAGCCTTTTGGACAAGTAGGCCACGGGGCGCTTCCACGACCCTAAGCACTGTACCACCACTCCCTTTGCTATTCCCCTCCTCTCATCTACGAAGAGGTGGAAGAGCTTCAAAGGGTCTAGCAGCGCCAATGCTGGGGCCTCTAGGAGGGTAGTCTTAAGCCCCTCAAACGCTTGCTGTTGTTCCGGCCCCCAGACCCAGGGGGTCCTGTCCTTAGTGGCCTCATACAAGGGTTTAGCCAACTCTGCATACCCTAATATCCACAAGCGGCAGTAGCTGGTGGTTCCCAGAAATTCTCGGACTTCTCTGGCTGAGGTGGGGACCGGGAGCCTTAGGATGGTTTCCTTCATGGCCTCCGTCAACCACCTGGTTCCTTCCTTTAGCTTGTACCCTAGGTAAGTAACAGTCTGCCTGCATATCTGTGCTTTCCTTGCACTGGCCCAATAACCAAGCCCCCCAAGTTCTCAGAGGAGGTCCTCCATTGCCCTTTGGCACTCAGTCTCGAGGGGGCTGCCAGGAGCAGATCATCAACATATTGCAGTAAGGTGACGGAGCTGTGGTTCCGCTGGAAGGTGCCCAAGTCCTCACTCAAAGCTTCATTGAAAATGGTGGGGGAGTTCTTGAAGCCCTGTGGAAGTCTGGTCCAAGTAAGCTGCCCAGGGGTTCCTGCATCTTCATCTTGCCACTCAAAAGCAAAGATGAGTTGGCTGCTGGGTGCCAGGGCTATGCTAAAAAAAGCATCCTTTAAATCTAGGGTGGTGTACCAAACATGTGTCAGAGGCAGGTGGCTCAGCAGGGTATAGGGATTGGGGACAGTCGGGTGGATGTCCACAACATTTTCATTCACCTTTCTCAGATCCTGAACTGGCCTATAATCTCTTCCTCCTGGCTTTCTAATAGGAAGGAGCGGGGTGTTCCAAGCTGAGTGGCAGGGCCACAAAATTCCCACCCCCCAGAGTCGGTGGATGTGTGGCACAATCCCTCTATGCGCCTCGGCAGACATTGGGTACTGCCGGACCTGGACTGGCTGTGCAGTGGTCTTAAGTTGCACTATCACTGGGGGTCGGTGTGCTGCCAGCCCTACTCCCGCCACCTCCACCCATGCCTGCGGGAAGGTCTCTACCCAATAGCTCATTTCGGGGGGCCAATCAGCCTGAAGTGGGAGTTCCCTGGGGGAGAACAGATGAAATTCATCTGCAACAGACATGGTCAGAACGTGGAGGGGCTGCCCTTGGCCATCTGTAACCTTAATGCCACCTGGCTCAAAGTGAATACGGGTCTGCACTTTGGTTAGCCCATTTTGGGTGTACCAAAAGAGGAGCTGGACACTCGGGGATAACCAGGAAAGAATGGGTTACCTGGTGTCGACTTAGATCTACCCATCGCTTGCTAGTCCAATGATAGGCTTTGGATCCAGTGGCTCCTTGAACCAGACTAATCCTCTGTGACAAGGGCCCCATGGGCTTGTTGAGAACCGAATACTGCATTCCGATATCCACCATAAGTCCCACCGGCTTCCCCTCCACAAATACGGTTACCCAAGACTCGGGGAGGGGTTCCGAGCCCCGTTCCCCCTAGTCGCTGTCCGTCCCTGCCAGGAGGACTCGGGCATCACCACCCATTTTATTTCCTGGCTTCTCCCACTTCCATAATTTGGGACACTCCCACCTCCAGTGCCCGCCTGTGCTCCTTGCAATACCAGCACTGTTCCCAATCTAGCTCTGCCCAGTCCTGCTGAGGGCTAGAGTCACTCCTCCCAAATCCTTGTTTCCCATCCCCTCTCACTCCAGCCAACAGTATCTTTGCCATCTCCCTCTGTTGTCTCCTGTTCTCCTTACTCTGGTGCTCTCTATCTTCTTTCCTCATTCTTTCCTGTAATACCTGGTTTCTTTTCTAATTCTGTCCTCCCACTTCTCAGGGGTCTCTCGAGTATTGAACACTCATTCTGCTACCCTCATAAAATCCCAAATAGCCATTCCTCCTAGTCCCTCTTGCTTATAGAGCTTTTTCCTAATATCTGGGGCAGCCTGATTTATAAAAGACATGATTACAGTGGGTTGATTCTCCTCTGCCATAGGATCTAAGGGAGTATACTGTCTAAAGGCATCATACAATTGTTCAAGGAAAATGGCCTGGCTTTCATTTTCCCCCTGCATTACAGCTTTTACCTTAGCCAAATTGGTAGGGTGGTGAGCTGCTGCTCGAAGACCAGCCATAAGAGTCTGGCGGTAGACTCGGAGACGTTCCATACCTGCAGGCATCCCAAAATCTCACTCAGGTCTGTTCAAGGGAAAGTGATCATCAATCAGGTTTGGTAGGGTGGTCGGTCTCCCATCATCTCCAAGGATGTTCTTCCTTGCTCTGTGAGGATTCTCTCTTGCTCTTCTGTTGTGAATAGAGGTCTGAGGAGCTGCTGACAGTCATCCCAGGTGGGACTGTGGGTATGCAAAATGGACTCAAACAATTCAGTTAAACCCCTGGGGTCCTCAGAAAAAGGGGGGTTCTGGGCCTTCCAGTTATACAAATCACTGGAGGAGAAGGGCCAGTACTGATGGGTGTGTTCCCCTCCTTTCCGTCCCCTGTCTAAGGTCCAGACAGGTAAAATCGGGGCTCCCATAGAAGATGAGGAGGGATCCTCATCATTGTTCTCCTCCTGGTGTCTTCAAGGACGTAGTCCCCTTGAAGGCCCTAAAACCCTAGGTTGAGGTGTTGGCAGGGAAGTGGAAGAATCAGTCCCCTGTGGTAGAACCTGGGGCTGCTGTTGGGCATAAGGTGGAGGATTTTCCTCCAAATCCAGATCTAAAAGGGATGGGTAGGGACCAGACCCTTCTTGGAGGACTGGTTTCCCTGGCTTCTCAGGGGAACAGGCAGGAGTCTCAGGAGAGGCTGGGGGTGGCGATGGCACCTGGGTAGTCATTGTCAAAGCTTTGACTGGGGCTTTTGGTGGCCCATGGAGAAAAGGACTGAGCCATAATGGAGGGTCTTCCACCAGAGCCTGCCATACTAATATGTAGGAATACTGGTCCAGGTGCCCCTTCAAGCCGGGCCTATTGGTGACATCCCGGACTCTTTTGATGACTTCCAATGAGAAAGTGCCCTCAGGTTGCCAGTCAACATTGAAGGTTGGCCATTCCATGGAGCAGAGTGTCACAAACTTACCTTTCTTCAGGTGGTCCACACCAAAGTTCCGTCCTTTGGCGCGGACCTCAGAGAAATGCCTCAGGAGGAAAGTCTTAGGAGTTACCTGAGCCTGTCCCATAGTAAGAAGAAACAGACCAAGCAGACCAAAGAGAATGAGGGAGGCAATTTGCGCAGTAAAACAAATTCTCACAGGACTCTCTAACATCCACTGGCCGGTCAGCCACACCACTCTCACAGGGGCAATGCCCTTCTCATTCACACTACCAGAATCAGACCAAGGATCCTTACCAAACAGCCACCCAACTGGCATCCACTGGGGACATCGGTGTGACTCCTAATCGTCGGGGACGTCTCCCAGGACTTTCGACAGTGGAACCTCCAGAGTAACTTGCAACCCTTTCCTTATACCAAACGAGAATTCTCACCCAAACTCTAACTAGGACTTATGTCCTACCAGGAGGTGGCCAATCCTCCTTCCGTGGCAAATTTCCTTAGAAACCTCAGTACCGTGGGTAATTTGTCTCTCCTGGGCTGGAGTCAGATGAATCTATCCCGGGCGAGACCCCAAATGTTAGGGTCCCATTCTGACTAATCCCCGGAGAGTCAAAGTGAACACACAGTAATGCAAATCACACAATGATGTTTTATTAAAGAAAGCTCGAGCTTGGACCATGACCAGCCCCTCAGACCAATACAATGACTGCGGGGGAGGGGGGTAGTGGCCCCGATTGGTGAGAAAGTGCTCTATTTAAGAGCTTTTTCAGCATTCATACACAAGGACCTGTACAGTATTGGTTAAAATTCAGATAACTAAATATTTGTCCTCTTTTGGTTTAGTCCCTCCACTTTATTTGAATCTTATTGGGTCCCGCCAAAACTGAATGGTCCTGGAGGGAGCAGGGAGGAGGGAAGGAGTGAATTATGAGGGAGAGGCGTCAGGGCTAGGTTCCCCTGTCCTTGATAGATGGGGTCTCCGGACAGCTACACATTACTCGGATAGATATCTCTGAACAGCCTTGATAAGCCCGGGGCCCAGCACATCCCATTTGACTTGTATTGGCCCTCGAAGGCGCCGTGGCGGCTGCTGGATCCTCGGTGCTTACATGCCCTTTTCCTGGGGACCCACTTCACAAAATAGCTTGTTTATACAAGAGGGCTGCATGGATGGCACCCTGTTCTCAACAGAGAAAGACTGAAATTGGATGAGGAATGTTTCCTTTCTTCCAGAAAATATGGGTTCTGGGAACCCAGACCATGAGAGCCATCACCACTTGACTTTGCCTGTATATATTTCCTGATATCGTCTGGCTAAGTTGATTAGGCTTTCCCTCATTGAAAGAAACTGGCATTTCCCAGGAGAAATGCCTTCCTCTAACTCGCCCCTACCCCAGATGATAGGCAAGATCCACAACCATCACTGACTTGTGCATTTTGCACAACACTCTGCTGGTCAGAATTTGCCAAAGTAAAATGCCAAAAGGAAAATGAAAAGAAAAAAAAATCAAGGAAGTTTTCAGATGATTATGAATGTAATGGCTGGGGATGCAATGCCGAATGATCGCCAAAAATCTCCTTTCATACTAACAACCTGAGCATATTCTAATACCCACAAAGACCTGCCTCTCCTAGAGTGTTGTCCTCCATGAATCACTGATAAAGTTTTCTGCTCAGGGATCATCTATAACTGGTTTCCTCCTTAAGTAAAGGCAAGATAATTCTTTCCCTCAGGACAAACCCCTAATTTTATGTCTTGAAATGCAAAAAGGGTCATTTGCAAGACTGTTGTGAAAAGGAGAATTAATTGTGCATTAGGGGCTCTGTCCTCTCTGGATCCCATGTTACTGCCCGGGAGGCAGCCTCCCCAGATGGCCCATAGAACCTCATGCTAGTTGCTTAGATCATCAGGATAGCTCCTCTCCAACCTGCTGATCTACTAATTTAAATAAATATCTGAGTACAGTCTACCCTTGGTCAAAATCCTTAATTAACTCCCTATGAGTGTGGAATAAACTGTCCTGTGCTTTAGTCCCATATCCATGAGGGGACCCAGCACATCTCTCCAAAATGGGCATCAAGCTCAGTGCTTCCAGCCTTAGCCATGCTGACCTGTGCTCCCCCTCTAGGCCTTCGGACATTCTTACTCACTTCCTGATGTTTCCTTCTGCTATTTCCTACTACTAACAAAACAAAAATGCATTCTCTAAGAGCCACCCCAAATTCTCAGCCAGGTGGTTACCCTTTCTTTTTCTTCTTAGGTATGTGGTCCTGACTGAGGTGACTGGGGACTTCTTGAGGAAGGACTGGAGCTCTGCCACTTCTTGTCTGCAGAATGTTGCTTAAGCCATCCTGTCCTGAAGCCCGTGTTTGGTAAATGAGGGTGGACTCCATTTCCTGCTCAACCTCAGTGCCAACCATGCTGATTCCTGTGAGTGGTCACATGTGCTTCCTCCTGGGACCTCCAGCAGCTTAACAGAGCTCAGTGGGGGCCTGGCTCAGTTGATTATGTTCCATGTCCTGCAGGCATGTGATGGGGGATGCAAGGCCATAGTCCTTCAGAGGGAATGGCTTGGGCTCACAGCAGGGCCAGAAGGTGTGGAGGGGTTGCCCACAGGACTGACCCAAGGACCTGGGGATTCGCTCCTGAGAGGCTGTGAGTTACTGTGGAAACTGCATTCCCCCAGGCTCCTTCCAGGGTGAGAGACTATTTAAGATGACATAAACTCTGGTCATGCTTCAAACTTATCATTTTGAAGGGAAATAAATATCAAAGACCTTCTCCCCAAGTCTTTCCCATTCTCCTTCCCCTCCCTCCTCTGGATGCAGTACCCCCGACAAAAAGGTCACCATGCCAGAAGAGGACTCTTCTCAACTCCCCGCAGAGCTCCTGACTGTCTGTTGTGCTGGGGTAGGTAAGACCCCTGCCCTATCCTGGCCCCTGCTACATATTGGTTTCAGGTTACATAACCTTTCATGGCAAGTCAGAACTACCACTATCTGCCCTGCAAATATGTTCCCTTAATATTTTCTAGTGTCTTTAATTAAAAGTAGTAGCATAATCAACAAAGAATGCATAAGCAGTAAAATTAGTAGATAGTACTGATCCAGAATTGTCTTGACAGCTTGTGAGCACCTTAAGACAGGGAGGTTTGACCAGACTTTACAGAACAGGAAACCCAGGCTGGAAAAAGGGAGCTTGTCATGAGCACTGAACTCGTGCCTCTCTTCCTTCCATGCTGTAGTATCTTCGGTACTTCATTCAAATGACACTCAAATGCACCTTCTCCAGGAAGGCATAGCCAATTACAGAGGTCAGTCAAGGCCCAGAAAAAACTTTTCATGAAAAGGAAACAACTTAAGGCTCAAAGACAATTGGTTTCTCCTGCCTTTCCTATTTATCATGCTTTCAGCTTTTCTTGGGTTATTTCTGCTTAGTGAAATGTCAATATCTTTATGTTCCTCTATTTTATTAAGTATATTAAACAGGGAAATTGAATTCACAAAAGGTATTTTGAAAAGTACAAATGTTTTGCAAATGGTTATGCGTTTTTCTCTTGCTATCGCTGCTGTTTGCTGTTTCATCTGATCTGGCTGTTTTATTGTTCCTGAAGTGGGTGGTGCCGGCTCCTTGTTTCCCCAATATCCACTTTCCCTTTCTCCCTTATTAATGGAACTTCATGCTTTTTCTCAGTGGTAATGTTCTCAGCTACAAACCACATTCCCCATTTCCCTGGTAGTTGAAGATGACCACAGGCCACATTTGGGGACTACTTCATGCAAGCAGAAAGTCCTTAAAGAGGTGGACTGACTAGAATCATCTTGTTCACTTTTGTTTCCACATTTGCTTGTGTGAACTGTAGGTATGATGGTTGGGATCGTTGGAATTAGAGTACCTGTGACCATGTGGACAATATCAAGATAGCCATGAAGGCTTTGTTCCCAACACCCTCGAGCCAACAAAATAAAGATAGAATACACATACTTTTTAACTTATGTGAGACGAAAATCCCTCCCTGCCATGGTTTGAATCTGAGCTGTCCCCTAAGGTCATGTACTGAAGGCTTGGTCTCCAATGTAGCAATGTTCAGAGTTGGGGCTTTGGAAATTGATTGAATTGTGAGGGCTCTGATGTCATCATTGAATTGATGCATTGGTGGGTTTATAATTGAATGGACTGTGGGAAGCAGTGTGCAGTATAGGTGATGGGACCGACTTGGAGGAAACAGGTCACTGGGGGCATGTCCTGCCCTGGAAGGTATATCCTATTTCTGGTCTCTTCCTCCTCTTCTGTCTGCTTCTGAACCACCACAGGTGAGCAGTTCTGCTCTACCATGACCTCTTGGCCATGATGTTGTCTCATCACAAGTCCACTGTTATGGAACTAGCTGAACTTGGATTAAAACCTCTGAAACTGTGAACTGAATTAAATCTTTTCATCTAAGTGGATTTTCTCAGGTATTTTGTCATAGCAATGAAAAGCTGACTAACATACCCCCTAACTTGCTAAGCTTCTATTATATGCATTTTATTTCATGTGCTGCTAAACTCAATCCCTAAATGACACAGTCAACAAAACATATAATTTTGTTGAAATTATATATATATATAATATATTTATAATATTTTATATATGTATATATAGTATTAGTCAGGGTTCTCTAGAGGAACAGAATGATTATAAAAAAGGAGATTTATGGGGCTGGGGATACAGCTCAGTTGGTAGAGTGTTTGCCTCGCAAGCACAAGGCCCTGGGTTCAAATCCCCAGCACCGCAAAAAAAAGGGGGGGGATTTATTAGATTGCCTTACATGACCAGAAGCTGGATAGTCTACAATGGTCATCTGCAGGCTAAAGAGATGGAAGAACCAGCAGCTGCTCAGTCTAAGAGACAGAAGCTCCAGAACAAGAAGGATCATCAGTGTTACCCTAGTTCAAGACCAAGGCTTCTGGAAACTACCTGGAGGATCAGTGGAATAGTCCACTTTGGAAAAGTGAAGAAGCAAAAGTTTGATATCCTCATATGATGAAGAACCCGTTCAAGAATAGCTGAGCTTGCATCTGCATCTGCTTCCTCATTCTTCCAGATTTATTACATTCTATTGGGCAGTGCTGCCCACACTGAGGGAGGGGCTCCACTTCATTTCCTGTCCTACATGCCAATCATTCCTAGACATGCCCTCATGGACACACCCAGAAACCTTTTAATCATTAGCATCTCTTTATCCAATCAAGTTGACAATTCAAATTAACCATTACATATACATATAATTCTGGACTAGAAGTCTGAGATCTCTTAAGTGTCCTTTTAGCTGTAATTCTTGCTTTTATTATTATCATGGTTCCACATTTTAGCTAGAGTGGTTTCCACTTCCTTGTTTAAAATTGTCCAACAGATTTTTGTTGCCTGGAGGATAGAGCTCGGAACTATTATTATAATTAAAAGTCTCTTCCAGATCTGTCCCCTGCCTCCTCCTCATCCTCAGCCCCCATCTCATTGCTCCTTTCTCTCTGTAACATGTTGATTTTGTTCTTGCTCCAAGGTACCTATCACAGGGCCCTTAGATTTTTCCCTTCTCATAGGTGATTTCTTTGGTGTGGAGCATCTGCCCCATCTTTTCTTTCTCTTTAAGGATCAAAATATATGGAACACCATTCATGACTCCCTTTTGGACTAGTTTCTTCCGTTCCACTATAACTAACCCTTTGACAGTTTGCTTTCTCAATGTCTTGCCCACTGAACTGTCAACTCAATGAGAAGACAGACCTTGCATGACTAGCTTATTCTCATTTCTCTAAAAAAGTTGGTTTAGTTCTTGGCATAAAGCAAGCACTTTGCTTCAAATATGAATGTAAACTTCAGCAAGTCACTTGTCTGATCTCAGAGGTTGCTTTTGAGAGAAACCCAAATTATAGCTTCAAATACAAAGAGTTTATTTGGAATCGATCCCAGGGAAAACTTGGAGATGGAGGAAATGAGAGATGGAGAAAAAAGGAAGCTAGTAGGGTATTATTAAGCAAGTTTTGATCATTGGCACTATGACACTCTGGACACAATCTACTCCTCCAGTGAATTCTGGGAGAAAGTGTAGAAATCATCTTGGAACTAGGCTGGGAAGGGATGGAGAGTTGGGGAGTCAACTCCCACTAGAAGTTGGTCAAGAACTGTGGGGAGGTGGTGATCACTCTCCAGCATGGCTGACCCTCTGGCTCTCAGGCAGAGAGAATTTTTCTTCTAAAGGAAACCAAAGCCTCAGGGAGAGAGTATGGATTCTGGAAGTCAAAAAGGCAGTGTGAGGGATAGTAGGTGTCCAGGGGTGTGGTTGGACCACCACAGAGCCTGCCCCTTTATGTGCTTCTCTCAACCATGACTCCTCACTGATCAAATGGACATGCAAATCAACTGGGATAGTTCCAAAGGTTGAGTTACTGACTCTATTTCAAACAGTAATCTTCCAATGAATCTTTATGTGAATTAAATTTTCCATGCAGTTTCACTTCTTTAGAAACTGAAGAATCTATTTTTTCTTATGTTAAAATTAAGTTGTAACATCATGTTTATTATAGATTAAAAGTGGAGTCCTGTCAGTCACCTGGAGAGAAGACCTGATGGAGCTTATCAGGTACGTAGGTTTCTAGTTGTAACAAATGGAAAGGATCTAGCACGAACCAGGTGCAGAGAGAGGTTGGCTATCATGGACAGAGGCTGGCTTCCGGATCAGGTAGAATCTGTTGCTTTCCACCCACATATAAACTAGGGTGAATCCAAGCAGGTAATTGGCTTCCACTTATCTGTAAAGTAGAGATTTTACACACACACATACACACACACACACATCTATGTGTGTGTATCCATATGTGCATATTTGTATTATGTATATATGTATATATCTGTAGTAAATATTAAGAAATGGAAAACAGTATAGAATAGAAGTTTGGAGCCAAAATATCTGGATTCTTAATCTAGCTAACACAGCATTAGAAAAAACTCTTAATCTGAATTTCAGTTTCTTCACTTATTTAAAGGGATAATAATAGTAGTGCTTTATTGCTATGTCTTACTTATGAAGTACATAAAAAGTTTCTAGCACTGAGAAACCACTCAATACTAGTTAGTTAAAATTATTTTTGTTGGTATTATAGGTATCCATGTTAACAATAATGCTATTTTTTTCAGAGTATTCTGTATATATTTAAGACTTAGAAATTTATACTTTTGATCTTTACAAACAATGAAAATATCTTCTGATGGTAAGCTTTGTCTTACATTATTAAAATTCCAGTTTTTATTCATAGATCATCCTTGCATTACTTTGAATGCTTCATTATTTGGGAATTTTCAATTTAGAATTGGTTCTGGGGCTTCCAATGATCCATACAGAGGGAACGGATGATAATTTAGTTTTCAACCTTAAAGTGTCTATCTTTCATTCATTCCAGATCTTTCCTCCCTTCCCCATTGCTATATTGCTGATAGCTGGGTGTAAATGAAGCATTGCCATAAATTACATTGACTAACCAGGTGTCATGGGTCTTTGCTGTCAAGTCACTAACTGGATAAAATTGCTGGCCTCCCCTAAATCACCTTCCAACTCCAATAAGTGTTGGTCTAGCACATTTGCATATTACCCTAAGACACCTCTACAGTACCTGAGCTGTGGGGTACAGGACTGGCAAATTAACAAGAATGCCTTTCACATTCAGGCTATCAGAATTCTCCCTTCAACCATGACATTAATTGTCAATTACAGATAGAAGTCAAATTTTCAGGAAGCAGAACGAGCCTGCAAGAGGAGGGCTAAAAGTTCGCTGTGTTTCTGAGAGGCATAGTGTCACTTTTAAATATCAAACTCTGCTCAGGTTTGTCACAGTATTTTGGAACTTGAAGGAATCTCAGGTCTCCTGTAGTTATAATTTTCTTCCTTTGCAGATGAGAAAAGTCAGGCTCAGAAAGGTTAATTAATTGCCCAGGGTCACATCGAACAGTACTTCTCAATCTTGGATGAGCATAAGAGCCACCTGAAGGGATCTTGTTACAGTGCAGATCTTGATTCAGTAGTTCTGGGTGGGGCTGGGAGTCTGCATTCCTACGAGTTCCCAGAGGACCTAGCAGGGACTGGTCCATGGGCCACCCTGTGGGTAGTGAGGAACTCTGTGAGTGAGAATTAAGAACCCAGTAGCTCATTTACTGCTTTATTTTACCTATTAAATTATCATTTCTGGAAATAGGATTTTCAAAAATGCAGTGGCCCAGAGTGGTGACAGTCATGAGTCATTTTGGAGAGGTGGTATGCATTTGAAACAGAGCCTGAGTTTACAAGATGTTGAGGTAAATGGCCAAGGAGTCCCTGATGAATCAGTATGAATGCAAGGGAAGTGGGCAGGAGGCTGTGGCCCACCTGCAGAAGGGCCACTTTGGGAAGAGAGAGTGGGATCCTCCTGCTGTGGGGCACTGCTGGGCTCAGCTTCTAGGGCCCTATACAAATGGATCAGCTCAAAAGGGCTCCATAACCCAAGTTCATGTCTGTTTCTTGGGTGCTCCACAACCTGCATCTGCTCCGCTGATGTGCAGCATAGTCATTTCTCCTATGTTCAATTATGTCACTGGTATATATGTTTATTATGAGTCAAATTGTGTCCTCTCCAAATTCACATGTTGAACTCCTAGCTTCCAGGACTTCAGAATTTGACTGTATTTAGAAATAGGACCTTTAAAGAGACAACATAAAATGAAGGCCCTAATCCAATATGAATGATGTCCTTATAAGAAGAGAAAATTAGGACACATACACACACAAACAGAAGAACATGTGAAGGCACAGGGAGATATGACCATCTAGTCATGGAGAGAGGACTCAGAAGGAACCAACCCTGCTATTGGATGTGAGGCCTGCAAAATTGTAATGAAACAAATTTCTGTCATTGAAGTCACCCAGACTGTGATATTTCATTACAGCAACTCTAATTCTGAAAACTAATATACAATTCTTGGTAACTGTTGCAACTCCCAGCATGATTTCTTGGCTGGAGGATCAAGGGCTTTTGTAACAGGAATGGCTGAGAGGAAGTCATTGAAGATACCTGTCCCTCAGTCAATAGTAAATATAAAACAATGCAGCATACCAGCAGGAATAGCAGAATTCAGCATCCTTAAAGACTTCAATGATGTAGGGTTTGTGGTCCCTGTTGTTTCATAGCTTTTAATTGCCCATAGTGATATCTGCAAAACCTACACAGATCCTAGAGGGTAATAATAAAGCTACTTGAATTCATCCAGATAGTAGCCTCATGATAGCTGCTGGGCCACCTGTGGAATGACAGTTGGAGATGGTTCGCCTATTTCTAGGTACATGGCTGGTGGTCATCAATGTAGCACGTCCATTCTTTACTCTCTCTATTCAGAAAAGGGCCAGTATTCACCTTGCTCTGCACTGGACAACAGTGCATGTGAACTGTCCTTCACAGAACTGTGAATGCCCCCCTGCCCTGATAGCTCTGATCTGAAGATTCCAGGATCAGTGGGATGTTCCCAAGAACATCAACTAGTCCACAATATTGACAAAGTCACCCTGATCCAACTGATGAGAAAGACGAGGTTGGTGCATTGGAAACCTTGCCAAGGTGCAAGCACACGTGAGGGCAGGGGTGAGCCATTCCAAAAGCCAAAACCCCTGGATCTCAGGTATTTCATTTTTGGCAAAACATGATAAAATGAAGTAGAGCATGCCTGGCATCCTCAGCCTCCCAGAATGTCTGTTGTGGAGCAGCCAAATGGCCTAAGGTTGAAAAGTGGTATTTTTGTTTTGTTCTTCCCATGGACTTCTGAGTACATGAGGATCTAATGGTGGTGACTAAGCTAAACACTTGCATTGTCTTACTGTATGGGGGAGAATGTCTGTGTTTGGTAATAAAAGGAAGCAACACTTGAGATGCTCGGTAGTGTCAGTTAGGTAATAAATCCAGTGAATCTTAGCATGTCTGTTTGACATTAGCAACTTGCTTCTCAGAAAGCCCTTATTGTCTACTGGGTCTCAAGATTGATTAAAGAAAGCCCCCTTATAATGTCAGAGCTCATGAACACCTGGGTTAGATTCAAATAGAGCTATTTTGAGGGCAAATTAGTTAACATGTATTAAATACTTAGGTTCTTAGCATGTATTTGTTGCTCAACAAGTTTATTTATTTTTGACATTAGTCTGTCTTTTCTATAGGAAAGCAAAGTAAGCTTATAATTGAGGTTTGATCCAGGAAATAGTCATTGTGAGTTTATAGATATTAGCCTGGCAGAGGGCAGGGGAAGGAGGTCACACGAGGAAAAGCCTGAGACTAAGTGAATTTTTCTCAACTTCAACACCAATGCCATTTGGGCCACATAATGCTTTGCTGGGGGCTGGGCTTTCCATTTTTGGATTTTTAGCAGCATCTTCACTTTCCAGTGGCAACTCCCCAGTTGTGACAACTAAAATATCTTCATATACTGCCAAACATGCTTGACAGTGGAGTTTTCAATTGACCATGGCTTAGAACCACCACACAAGAGGAAAGGAGGAGTTTGCTTGACCTGCAGCCGCAGAGGAACTGGTGCTGGGAGACATTGTAAGGAGGGGTCTGGGGAGCTAGGTGATTGAGACCCTGGGAGGAGCCAAGGGAAAGAACCAGGGGAAGATGACACTAAGTTTTGTGTTTGTCCTTAACACTTGGGGTTATAATGATAATGTGCATAGAAGATGGAAAGCTGGTTTATGGAAGAAGTATTTGGTTTCTCATTTAGCAGGGTGAGGGTTGGGGGCTCGTGTCTACCCTGTCTATTGGAGTTGGGTAATTTTGCATGCATCATCCCATTATCTGTAACTACCTGAAGGCAGGCCATTCTTTCCCTTTCTCCACACACATCATGAGATTCCAAGACTAAGTGCCCTTTCCCAAGGTCACAAATGCAGATTTGGACCCATGCCTTCTGACTCCACAATCCATGCTTCGTCCTGTGCCTGTCCCCACCTTCCTGGGTCCAGAAACAAGTGCTGTGGGAAGGAAGTTTGGAAGATCCCAGCAGGAAGGTGAGAGAGGCTCACTCTGTCCTGGTAGTGAGATGGGTAGTTGCATTGCCTGGGATTTGACTGGAGTCAGCTGAAGTGGCACCCTGGCATTTGTAGGACTACAGTCACAAAGAGGCTGTCCCTTACACCTGGCCTCTTCCAGCAAGCAGACACTGCTGACATGCAGCTGGAACCTGAACAGGTGAATCCTGTGCTGTTTTCTCTGCTTCAAACAGAAGGCGGATTTTGACAGCTGGGAGCCTGCTCCATCTGCAGGGGTATTGCTCACATGCTCCCTAGGAGAGCTGCTTTCTTTTCAGTCACGCTCAAACTCCCTTTCTTTCATCTTAGAGCATGTAAATCAGGCAGGACATGGAACAGGCACAGTCGCTAGGCCAGGGAGCAAGTCAAGGTGAGCATCCTAGCTGCACAGAAGGATTTTCTGTGAGAATCATCCTGTAGGTGTTGACTCTCAAAATGCTTAACTCTGGCCTGCTAGTTTAGAACAGAAATTAAAGAAAACAGTTAATCCAAAAACATCCTTCTGCAGAAAGTGATCCAGCAGCCAAAAAGTGTATACTGACATGTACAAAAGATGTCTCAGAAGAGTCTCAAAAAATTGTTAACCACAGTTGCCTTTAGAAGGACTCAGCACAGAGCATGCTTTGAACAACCTACTTTCCACTGAATGCATTTTTGAACATTTGATTTCACCATGTGAATATATTATGTGGAAAGAAACACTTTGTGGTAGAAGTCAGGGTATGGGCAGCAGGAGAAGGGGCATAAAGGTGCTTCTGGAAGTACTATGTTGTTCCCTTTCTTGAGCAGAAATTCTTTGAGCTGTCTATTGATGGTATATGCACTTGTCTCTGAACATGGTATATATTCCTGAAACACCCAAAACAAAATATGTTTTAAAAGTTAAGCAGTCTTTTTAAATTTTTTTTTATTTTTACAGACTGCATTTTGATTCATTGTACACAAATGGGGTACATATTTTTGTTTCTATGCTTGTGCACGATGTAGATTCTTTAAGAGTTAATTGGTTGATGCAGTGATTCATTCATTTAGTTTTAAAAAGCAAAAGTGTTCCCTTTGAGCTTACTCTGTGCCTTAACTTAGGACACAAAGGTGAGTGTGTAAGCTCCCTCCGTCCGCTGAAGAAGACTCAGCCTCCTGGCGAAAACAAGGCCTGGTGCCCAAGAAAGCCAGGTTCATTTCCTGTCACTGCTGTAACTCATTACCACAAGCCCAGCATGAGATGACGATCTCACAGGTCAGTGGCAGATGTGCCACGAAATCCTAGGGCTGCATGGGTCCCCAGGGCCGTGTCCCTTCTGGAGGTTCCCCAGAGGTGTGTTTCCTGGCTTTTCCCAGCTGGCCCAGTCTGCCTGCATTCTTTGGCTCATGGCCTCTTTGCTGGTCTTCAAAGCACATCACCTCCACCTCTGATCCTGTGGTCATACCACCTTTTTCTGACTGTGCCAATTGCTTCGCTCATTTTCTTCACTTACAAGCTGATTACTTTGGAACCATCAGGATAATCAAGGATTATCTGTCTCAAGATCCTTCATTCAATTTGCAAGGTCCCTTTCTACCATGCAAGGTAACACAGTCCAAGGTTCTGAGCATTAGGGCAAGGGCATCTTTGGGTGTTATTATTCTGTCTACCACATCAGTAAGTAGTTCAAATGAAAGGAAGAAGGGAGAGTGGTCAATATGGGGGGAGAGGAGGATGGTAAGCAGCAGGTACTAGGCATAACTTAGGGGAGGTGCCAGGTGAGGTGGTGTAAGTGAGAGGATACCAGACTTGGGGTCACTTGAGCAAGTTTCTGCAAGAGGGTCATCTGCAGGTTTGCCCAGGTCCAACACCATGAGGGTTTTTCTGAGGAAGCAGCCTTTCCACCAAGTCTGGCTGAGGAGTAGCAAGTGGATGGGAGGAAAAGCAGGGAGCACAACATGGCCCACATCAAGGAGAGAGAGAGAGGAAGACTTCAAGATGGGAGCTGACAAACTAAAAAGGAACCTGCTGCTGCAATATTCAAGGTGGCATCTTGCAGGAGGGAGCTGCAGCAAAGACCGATGGCTTCTCACACATCTCTATAGCTCCTTCTCAGAGCATCTACACGATAAAACACAGTGATGTAGTGACATCTGCACTGAGACTTTTGGAAGCATAAGAGAAAGTGTAATTCTTCTCAGTGTCTTTCACATGGCAAGAGTGGCCTTCAGATTGAGACACTTTGTGGGGCTGCACAGAGTGGTCTTCCTTTTCTTGATTCCTGTGAAATTAAGGCTTTTCATTCCATTTTTTCCAGGTAGGGCCAGAGTAAAGGGCCTATGACATTATGCAGAGAGTGCTGGCCGACTGAGTGTTATTCTACCTGTCTTAGTACATTTCGTGTCTTGTAATAAAATAACAGAGACTGAGTAATTTATAATAAGCAGACTCTTGGTTCTGGAAGCTGGGAAGTCCAAGATTGAGGGACTGTATCTGGCACCTGCCTTCAGCTATTTTATTTCGTGACAGAAGGACAAAAGAGCATGAGGAAGAGAGAGGAAAAGGGGTAGAATCCATCCCTTCATCAGGGACCCATGCACTCCATAACCATCACAAGGACATTTGTTCATTTGTGAGGACAGAGGAGCCCTTACCACATAGTCACCTCTAAAGATCCTACCTTCTGACATTGTCACACCAGGGAATAGGTTTCCATCATATGAATTTGGGGAAATGCAAACCATAGCAGCACCCATTTTTTCTCTCTGTGGGCATCTCTTGGCTTTCCAGTGCTTCCTTAGCTGCAACCCATGTCCCCTCTAATTTGGAAGCGTATTCCATTGCTGTTCTTAGTGCAAGCTCTGGATTCCAGCATATTTATTTATTTTCCATTTACCAAAAAACCTACATCCCCATCTCCCTGCTTTTCTTCCTGACATCACCAATTTACCTTCCCAGGAATGAAAAATACATCATTAAGCATTCATATGTCTGTGCTTCTCAGTGAAACTTTCCCTGAGACAACACAATCAATATGCTATTTTCCTAATCTGTGTGACATTATTGGAACAGAGAGGCATCATGAAGGCATATGAACTTTGAAGTTCATAAGTCCAGGCTGGCCATTTGATAGCTTGGGGAAACATAATTTGATCCCTTGACTTTTCTTCTTTTCCACTTTATGAATGAACAAACAAAAGTAAAACTAAGTTCTACTCAAGAGGGAAAAATGTTCTTCAACAACTATCTGCTTTCTTAGGGATGGGAAAAATATCTATAGGTTTGATTAGCTGTGTTTGACAGCGCACCCAGTTGGGTATAAAAGATGAAAACTCCCTCTGCCCCGGGGAAATGCCAAGAGAGTATAGCAAGGCCAAAAGAAGGTATTAGTCAAGTTTCTCCTAGGAAACAAAAATAAAAGGAGATATGCAGACAAACATATAAAGCAACTTATTTTAAGAATTTGCACAAAATTGTTGTAACTGGCAAGTATGAAATCTTTAGAACTGCTGGCTGGAAATTCTAACAAGAATTGATGTGAGTCTAAAGGCAGTCCAGAGGCAGAATTCCTACCTCACCAGGGGAATTCAATATTTTCTCTTGAGGTCCTCCACTAATTGGATGAGCCTATCAACATATGGAAGGATATCTGCTTTCTTAAAATCTACTGATTTCGATGTTAACCAAATCTAAAAAAAATACCTCCACAACATCTAGACTGATGCATTGAACAAAGAACTGGGAACCACAGTCTAATCAGTGGATTCATAAAGTTGATCAGCCAAAGAGGTGATTCATTCTAAGAACTTAAATAGGATCTGCAAATATTTTCTCCCTCTCTGTAAGTTATTGTTCCACTCTGTTATTTATTTCCCTGGCTTTGTACAAGCTTTTTGTTCAATAAAATCCCATTTATTTATGTTTGTACTTGTAGCCTGTGATTTGGGAATTATATTTTAAAAAAAGTCATTTCCCAGACCAATGCGCCCTGGAACTTTCCCCCTATTTTCTTCTAGTAGTTTTACAGTGTTGGATTTTATTTTTAAGTCTTTAATCCATCTTGTTTTAATTTTTGTATATGGTGTGATTTAAGGGTCTTTTATCATTCTTTTGCTGATAGAGATCCAGTTTTTGTAACACCATTTGTTGAAGAACCTCTTTTTTTCCCTGTGGTATGTTTTTGGCAACTTTGTTTAAAATCAATTTATTGCAAATGCATGGATTTGTGTCTGGGATCTCTATGCTGGTTCATTGGTCCCTGTGTCAGTTATAATGCCAGTACCATTCTTATTTTGATTCCTATAGCTTTGTAGCATATTTCAAAGTCAGCATGAGGCTTCCAATTATATTTGTCTTTTTGCCTAAGATTGCTTTATTTATTTGGTTGGATCTTTCAAGGATTTTCATTTATATGAAATATGTCATTGCTGTTTTGATAGGGATTGCTTAAAATCTATAGATTACTTTGGGTACTATGAATATTTTAACAATATTACTTCTCCCAATTCATGAACACAAATTGGGGTGGCTGAAGATGGCAAAATTCATAGTGGAAATGATACTGTAGAGGAGACAGAGTCCAATGTACTTAAGGTGTATTAAGAATCAGTGTTTTTGAGCAAATAGTAGAAATATAGCAGGACTAAGAAAAGGTGGATAGTGAGATATCCCCAATACTAGGAAAGACAGAAACTTCAGTAAAAAAATACCAAAATATTCTCTTAGGAATCTCCATTTATGGTGTGTTCAGGGAAATCCTTCTAATTCCAATGTCTAGAAGTATTGTGTTTGTAGTTGCTTTGGAGAACAAAGGTGAGGGAGTTGTCTTGATGTTTGAGTTGCATGAGAATAAATTAACTATGGAAGACAATCCACAGGGAAGGCATGGGAGCAAGGACTGAAGAAGTGAAGTCTCCACAATCATCTATGGAGAGTTGTTTCCAAAGGCAGAGGGTAGGTTGGAGAAGGAGGAATAAATGTAAAATTTTAGGATCAGGTGACCAGAAGGCAAGAGCACATCGGGGTGCTCAGACAGGCATCCCTTTGGGTACAGCATTTTGCAGGAGTGCTGGGATGGTTAAACTAGGCAGGCGTCTGCAGACTCAGTGCAATGCCTGGCATTGTGCAGGATGCAGGACTTCAGCAACAGACTGCCACTGCAGTTGCCTTCATGATGGTTATTAGCATGCAGTAGTTTTTTGTGAGCACATCTTATCCGAATTCTCTGGTCACTTCGTAATTCATTTAGCATAGAGACTGTCTCACCAATCATTTCACAAAGATTTATGGACACTTCCTACTTGAAAGCACAGCTCAGAACACCTGGGAGACACCAAGATGAATCTACTGATCTCATCTCAAATGAATTCAAAATGAAAAAGGGGAGATAAAATTCACACATATAATTTCAATGCAAGTTACAGAGCAACGTCTCAAACAGTGGCCCTTGATTTTCTTGTCTGACTCACACAAAGATTTATGTATATATGCATATATATATGTATATATGTTATATGTATAATATATACATATGTTGTATGTATAATGTATATATATATATATATATATATATATATATATATTTAAAATACATGTTTTTTTCAATTTTGAGCCAACATTTCAAAATCTAGTTTTACATAAAAATCTAAATTTCTTTAAGGTTCTCTTGAAAAACTGCTAAGGCTACCTATTACAGTCCCAGTACTAATTGATGCTCAATAATATTTACTGTGTTGATAAATAAATTGAGAAATCAGTGAATGTGGAGCCACTGAAATATCAAAACAGTGTTTACTCTGAGAAGGCAGGAAGTCTGTCTTGTTCACCCCTGTACCCACAAGATGTAAAAACAATATTGGTTGAGTTAATGGTTGGTCCTTTCATGAAGAATAATGGATAATCTGAGGAGTATGTTGGTTTGAAATCACTAGTATACTTCCAAGTGGGAAATTTAAATATAGCCTCCTGATTGCTTGACAATAAAAGACCAGAAATTGATGGTCTACTTTATGCCATGGGCCAAGGGGTGGAGGTGGGGAAAACAGCAGAATCAAAGAGAAAAGGAAATTTTAGGCCCAATTCACAAAGAAGTCTTCTTGGGAACAGACTGCAACTATGTCAACAACCACAATATTATCTACTGGTTTACTGAGATCTCGAAGAATACCAACCATTGAGTGGGATGTACTCACAGACAGCCCACAATCCTCAGAATAGACCTGTGGTGTATATATCAGTTATCTATGACTTTGATAATATTTAAAAAAAAGTTACAAAATCCTCAATATGAATGAAATATTGCTTCTACACCTGGATAAAAACAGGCAGTCCTGCTAATCTGACCTGACTTGAGCAACTGGGGGCCTTAGTGTCAGCTGGGCATTGACTGATGGAGGAAGGGTTTGGCTAGAGGAAGTCTGTGTCATGTGACTAGCCCCAGCATGTGCTCATGATGGAAGAGGAAGTTCAAAGGACCCAGCAGGTTTGAGAGGGTCTTTCAAAGCCTCTGTTTGCATTACATTTCTTCATATTTCATTGGCCAATACAAACTGCTTGGCTATTCTGGATCCACAGGGTGGGGAATAAATTCTTCCTTCTTAGTGAGAAATTTCAAAGTGTCAAGGTCAAGGATTTGACTACTTGTAGGTGAGGAATTATGACCATGGATGAAGTACATGGGAAAGTTAGTCCAATTTTGTTGATGAAACAGAAGTTATTATAACCAAAAACAAACAAAAATTTAAAAAGCTTGCAGATTTGAGTTTCAGACTCAGATCTCTTTAGTTCCTCCCCATATTTATTTTACTATCATGGCAATTTGAAGGAACACTGATAATTTGTCATAAATCAAAAGCACATGCATGGTTCTCTAAACCAAAGATGTCAAATCAGATAAATCACCTTTGTCTATAAGAAATCTTGGATATGTAGAGAAAAATTAATATCTTTACTAGACACACTGGGTTCTATAATGGAGGTGGAAGACGAAGTATGAGATTACCAAAGAATAGAAATCCACTGTACACACTTAGTGGAAGGGAGTAGAAAGTTTTCCCCTACATGCCACCATGTATGAGTGGACTAGGAAGATGAGATGATTTCTAGAAGAGACAGGAGGAAAGGGAATCCTGGCAGGAGAGAGCAAACACGAGAGGGGTGTGGAGAGAGTGATGCCCTGGATCTGGCTGAGTACTTTCATTTCTTGAGCACAGGTTTTCGGTCTGGAGTGGCATCAAAATTACCTGGAACACTTAATAAAAAGGTAGCACCAGGGACTGTCCTTCAAAGGCGTGGAATAGGTCTGTGAGGCCTAGGGCTGGGGGTTGTCTTTTCATTGAGCAGCTCAGTGGTTCTGATTCCAGGTGCAGAGAAGCCATTGCTATGCTTTTGATATGGTTGGTCCCAACAAATGGCTCTTGTGCAGGAAGCTAGCTGATCCCTTGTATAACAGCACTGAAAGTAGTTGGGATCTTTAGTAGGCAGGCTGGTGAATTACAATGAGGTCATCGGGGAACCACCCCTGGAGGAAACTGATGCCTGACTGGGGAAAGTGGGTTAGGTCACTGGGGGTTGGATTGGTTACCATGAAAGTGGGTGACTCTAAGTGTGTTTGTCCTCTTCCACACACATGCTCAATCCTTTTGCTTCCTTTCACTGTATGCACTCTCTTGCACACCCTCCTACCCTGTGATACCATGTTAAGACACAACATGAGGTCCTGGTCAAATATAGCTGTCTGTGTTAGTCAGCTTTCTTGTTTCTGTGACCAAAAGACCTGACAGGAACAATTAGAAGAGAAGAACTTTATTTTGGGGCTCATGATTTTAGAGGTCTCATCCATAGATGGCTGACTCCATTCCTTAGGGCCTGAGGTGAGGCAGAGAATCATGGTGGAAGAGTATGGTGGAGGAAAGTATGTCAGGACATGACCACCAAGGAGAAAGAGAGAGAGACAGAGAGAGACAGAGAGAGAGAGGGAGAGAGAGACAGAGAGAGAGAAAGAGCATTGCTCAACAGGACAAAATATGTACCCCAAAGGCACATCCCCAGAGACCTATCTTCTGTAGCCATATTTTACTTGCCTACACTTACCATCCAGTTAATCCCTCAGGGTAGTCATTTTACCTCTAAACCTTCTTGCACTGTCTCACACATGAGCTTTTGGGAGACAACTCACATCTAAACCATAACACAGCTCAGTCTTTGACTTTCAGTTTTCTAAACATTGAGCTAAAATAAACCTTGTTTCCTTTCAAAGTACCCATCTTGGGTATTTTGTTATAGCAATATGAATTGGATTAAGAAAGTCATAATTCAAGAAATCTCTCCATGAGGTTCAAGGAATGCAGAGAAGTTGGAAAGTGAGGTGGTCAGGTCATTGAGGATCATATAAAGAAGGATCTTTTAAACCATGCAGATTATTGAGTTTATTTTCTATGTAAGGAACACCTCTCATATTAATGAAGAGAATATTGTGATTACACTGAAATGTTGAAAAGTCACTGCTCCTGTGTTGTAGTGTTCAGATTAGAACTGAGAGGAGTAGAAGCAAGAGGAATCCTGTGGGAGGTGGTCATAATAATCCTGTGGAATCTCAGTCAAGTTTCAGGAGATTCTGATGCAGCACATAATTGATTAGATCATTGTAATTTGATTGCACTCGTTAATTATATGATGAAGAATGAGAAGACAAATGTCAAAAGAGTGTATTTGGGGTAGGAGACAAGAAGACTTACCATTCAAACTCTTAGGAATTGGAATTGAGTATGTATTTGGAGAACTCTTATTGTTGGTAAGTTGAATGTTGGTGTACATTTGTTCAGACATGACTCTCCTGCCTAAATTTAACATGCTTTCAATCTAATCCTCTTGGAGGGAGCAGAGCTTCTTTATTGAAGGATAGTTAAACATACACATCTCCTTCCAAGGATAATTAGGCAATCTCTCTAGGTCCATTCTATTAACCTGTAATTAGAATGTGGAGATACTCATGCTCCACGACACACAATTTCATTGCATCTCACTGTGTGCTGATAATGCATACTCCATTGGAAAACAAGCAGGAGGAAGGAGATTGGTTGCAGAGAAAAGTGGCTGTCACTTCTGGCCTGGCTCCAGGTCTGGTGGCCTCAGTTCTCCATCGCCTTTATTCAGTGGATCCTGGTAGATTTCCCTGCAAAAGGTAGCAGGAAGGAGGATTCAAGTGTCTGGGCATTGTGCAAAACAATTTCACTGAGGTGCATTAAACAGGCATATTGGCACACTTCCTGAGTTTCTCCCCTTCCCAAAGCTTATTTCTAGGAAGAACAGATGGCTTAAGATTGCATTCACCAGTATAGACAATGAAGTTGGAATGGCAGCACAGATATTAGTGTTCCACTCTTTAAATGCAAAAGTTAGAATTTGTGAACAGGATCCAAACTTGGCTCTACTGATTTCCAAACTCAATTTTCTGATTTCCAGCCCAATTCTTATTCTCAGATGTTTTTGTCCAGCTCAACAGACCAGTGGGTGCAAGCTTCTTTTACAAGTTGTGGCTGCTCTCTTTATCCCTGTGTTCAAGGAGCACTTCCTGAGCCACAAGTACAGAGCTAACACTTTGAAAAGGCCCCAGTTCCCATCCTGTTGGAGTTTTCAGTCTCAAAGTTAATTAATGACTGTTGTTATAAAATTGTAATTTTTCATTTAAATGGGTAATATCTGTGAGCCCATCACAATGTAAATTTCCCCGTTCAACTGGACTCCTTGCTCATGATCTCAACCAGCATGGATGGTGGTGACATTTCTTCATTGTCAGAGTGACAGATCCAAAAGGAGAGTCTGAGAGAGAAAAAAGAGAAAACTCTGGTGGGTTGAACAGTGCCTCTCCCAAATATATGAATACCTCCTAATCCCAGAACCCAAGAAAGTGACCTTTGTGGGAAGAGGGTCCTTGCAGGTATGATCTAACTGGTGTAAATATCTCTAAAGATAGTTTCCATTGTCCAGAGGAGCCCTAAATCCAAGACGTGTTCTCCTGAGAGAGAGCAGAGGAGAAGCCCACAGATAGGGAGGTGAAGTCACATGGAGTTGGAGACAGAGCTCAGAGTGATGTAGACATGGCCCAGGAATACCCAAGGCCATCAGGAGCTGGAGATGTGAGGAAGGACCCCTCTCTAGAGCCTTTTGAGGAGCAAGGCCTTATGACACTTAATCTTGGAGAGAATAAATTCATGTTGAAAGCAACCCTGCTTGTGACCAGTTGTTTGGGAATCCCAGAACCAAGAAACAGCTCACAGAACAGGCACTGAGGTGAGCTGGATGCATGGTATTGGACCTTGAAGGATGAGCTCATTCTTAGGTATAGGCAAGCACAAGGTCAGAAATCATAGCATACTAAGGTCAGCCCAAGGTATCCACCTGGCCTTGCTCCAGTGGAGGCCTGTTCAGAACAGAACTCCAAGACAACAGGACTGACAGAAGATATTTCAAGAAAAGAAAGTCAGCAGTGTCAAATGTTAGAGAGGCCAATGGATGGCCACTGAGAAAGGAAACCATGTTCGTAGAGCACCTGAAAACAGGGGTGATGTTCCTTTGTGCCTTTTCGACCTTGAGTCTCATGGTGCCCATGTGTACCAGTTGACTACCAGAGAGAGAACAAGGCCAGCGATGACCCAGGGTGCTGCCTTAACACATCACATCTCACTTCAGTTCTGAAAAGAGCATCATTCCTACCTCAGAGGTGGAAAACAGACTCAGAGATCACCTGTGACTTCTCCATGTGACTCCAGCCATGCCACTTGGGCTGTCTGTGGTCAGCCCTGACTTCCCCATGGCCTTGATTCCTGCCTTCTTTCTGAGCACCTACTAATGCTCTCCTCTCTATCTTAGGCTCTGAGTAAGATATATCTGCCTGCTGCTGACTCATAGTCTAGAAGAGGGGGAAGAACTAGAGTTACCAGTTAGCATAAAAGAAGGAAGAATAAGACAAACACGAAATAGAAGCTTGAGCAGCAGTGAGGGAGCTCGGAAGCCAGAACCCTGACACTTTTTAAACCAGAGTACCAACACCAGTCCTTGTGGGAAATGCCTCGCTTCTACATGAATTTGTTCAGTCTGGGGCAACTTCTATCTCAGGTGGACCATGCAACCATCTCCCAGTTCTTTTTCTCTGTTGATTTTCAGTGTCTAAAATACCTTTGAAGCAAGTGAGGAAATCCCTTTCCATTTTTCCAATGTTTACTTTCCAGTGTTTTGAATGAATTGTCTCTGCAAACTGCTAAGCTAATTGAAGTGCCAACATTTCAGCTGAGAAAACAGCCTGCTTTGCCTAGGCACATTTGCTTGTGCACCCAACATCACCACACCAGGGACCAGGGATGGAGGAAATAACCCCCATTAGCCCAAATGTCAGGTGCAGAAAGGAAAGGCCTGTGTTTTGGTTCATTCTGTTTGGGGAGGATGGGGCCTAGGTTCCAAGGGACCATCCACACTTGAGCAGATAATTCTCTTTGTTGAGAAATGCAAAGAATGAGTAGCTCAGATGGGGAAGTGAGTTGCCTATAGTTACAGACAGAGGGATGTAGTCAGGTCCCAAGACCTTGTCCTGCCCCAGCAAGTGCCAAACTGACTCAGAGTGGAGGCTAATTCCCGAAAGGCTAGAAGAATTTAATTGCCTCCCTGATATTTGAGATTTTATTCAATTATAGGACTGGGGTTTTAAGTTCAGATCTATATCACCCCTGCCCTTACTTCACTATTTCTTAAGTTCCACATATGTCATTCAGTGTCTCATGAATCAGACACCTACCAAAGAGTAAATAAACAAATGAAAATAAAAAGCTTTAAAAAAGGCTCTCAAAAGGAGCCTCAAAACTATCCATTAATCTGATGTATCTGAGCAAACTGTTATCTACTCTTAAAGAAGTCCAACTTATTTTCTTGACAGATTTATAAAACTGGGTTATTTCATCATAAAATCTGATACTACAAGTATAATGCAGTTCAAGGAATGTGCCAGGGAGATTTTTTTCCAAGTTCAAAACATAACTTAGGGATGCAAGGGAAAGATGTCTACTGACCTTGCAATAGGACCAGGAATGAGATGAAGTTTAATTCACCGTAGGAGGGAAGAAACCCTGATACTTCATGGAATTATTCAGTCTCTTAAAAAAAGACAAACCAGGTAACAAATTGGAATTCACTTTGAAAGATACCTGTTTTTCCTTCCTCAATTAAAACTGGACTCAAAGCGAACTTTATTAGAAAAATAATTTTATTATAAATATTAGCACATATTAATTGTACTGATCAATGGGTTTGACTATAACATTTCCAGATATGCATGTACTGTATTTTGACCACACCCACCCTCCCCACACCTTCTGTCCACCTCTCCCCTGGTCCCATGTTCTCCCTCCCATTCCCTAATAGTCTCTCTTTTATTTTCAACTTGTCTTTCTTTTTTTAATTTGATAACTGATTTTACATTAAGGTAAAATGCTTCTGTGTAGTCAAAGAAAAAAGAGCAGAGTGAGAAGTCAAACTTCAGGGTGGGAAAAGAGTCTCTGCTAGCTATTCACCTGATAGAAGATTAATAGACTACACAAAGCTGAGCATTTTAATGGCTGAAACTTACCCAGGTTTAGGAAAGACCATCTAGTATTTTGGGGTCAAGCCAACTCTTCTGAAAGTGAGTGAATATCTAGAGATGAGTCACTGACATAGACAAAATTATCTGTGTCCCCAATACCCAGCACCCAGCCTGGGACGTGGCATACAGAATGTACTGACTATAACTTATTGAGCAAAATACAGTCATATTTAAGAGACTGGACACCTTAAGACATAGTGAATTTCATCTTACCTGTCCCAATGTCAGAAAACAGTCTCCTGAGCACAACAAGAACACACTATTGTTCCTGAGATTGAGTGTGTGGAAGTCACTACATCAGAAAAATAAATGTGATGCACTGGAGAGCCATGCATAGAGACAAAGAGCGAAGAGCAAGGTGCTCAGCTCCATAGCAATCACTGAGTCCACCTTGGGCTAGCAATGCATCATTTAAACAGTGTAATAAAAATAGTAACACACATTAATGGAGACCGTTCTTTCAGGAGCAGTTCCAATGTGTTTAGCATCCACTTACAACATGGCAATGTCCCCACGTACAAGTGGAGAAACCAAGGCAGGGGCAGTTATTTACCAGGGGGCTGACAGGAAGTGGTACTGGCTTCTGCACACAGCACGTGCTGTCTGGTTCACTGGTACATCAACTCCTGAAATCCAGACCCAGCATCCACCTGTCCAACTTCCTTTTTAAAATTTTAAGCGAAACATAGTGTCTGAACAGTGGACTTCATGCCTTTTGTGTTTATTTTTATTGTTGCTGTATTTATTATTAACTACTATGTTTCAGAGACTTTAACTAGACCATCTTAAGTAATGGCCCCCATGAGTCTGGGAGATGGCTTGTTAGTTCCATTTTATATAGAACGTGTGGGCAGCAAGAGATTATGAATTCCACCCAAAGTCTCAAAGCTGGCAAGTGGCAGAGGCTGGATTTAGATAAAGGTTTTTATCTGTCTCCAAAGCAGAGTTTCTCTCTTTCTCTCCATCCACCTCTCAACAAACTACAGGCTAACATAATGTGATTTCTTGCACAATCATAGCCTATCCCAAAAAGGGAGGGGATGGTGCTAAGAGAAGCTGAGATCCACGGGTGGGTCCTTTGCTCTGGTATAATTGTTTCAGTCAGACTTTTCACTGCTATGACTTAAAGACTGACCAGAACAAGTGTAGAGGAGAAAAGGTTTATTTAGAGGCTCACAGTTTCACAGGTATCAGTCCACAAGTGGCTGACTCCATTCCTCAGGGCTCAAAGTGAGGCAGGACATCATGGTGGAAGAGTATGGCAGAAGAAAGCAGCTCACCTGGTGATCAGGACGCAAAAAGATACAAATATATACTCAAAGTCATTCCCCCAATACCCACCTCCTGCAGCCACACCCTACCACTTCAGTTACCAATTAATCCCTATCAGGGGATGAATTCACTGAACAGGTTAAGTCTCAACTCAATCATTCCTCCTCTGAACTTTCTAGCATTGTCTCATGCATGACTTCTTGGGGGACACCTCACATCCACACCTTGACAGCGGTCCTCTCTGAGATTCTGCCTTCTTCCATTCTCAAAGGGCAGTTTCCTGAACATGCTCCTCTCTCCAGACCCTCCTAGGCTGAAAGGCCTATTAAGTTCTGTTTCTGTGCTGTTCCTTTTATTCTCCCCCTATGGTGTTCTTGCAGTTGGTCTTTGAGTGAGTGTGTTGGCATGGGGTGGGCTGGGGTGTCCCCCGAGTAAATGTGCACCTGAAGGCAGTCACTGTTCTGGAGACTCTATAACTCACAGCACTTGTGGGCTGTTTTCTTGTTTGCCTGACGCTCACCTTCCCTTCACAGTCTGGTTCTCAAAACTCTAGACCTTTGTTCATGAATCTGTTTCTAGAGCCTCTGAGAAGGGCTTGGGTCAAGAGCAACGGAACTGGAAAGAAGGTCTGAAGTAGATCTGGGACGCCTAGAAAGGGGGCTCCAGGGCCAGTGGTCTATACAATGTCCTGTGGTCAGAGTTACTTATACAAACCATGAGTCTGATGTATTCCTAAAGGTCTAATTGAGAAAGACTGAGCAGGTGCATGAGTGTCTCTCAAAATGAGCATCTTTTAAGAGATAGCAGTTTCTTTCTTGACACAAGGGAGATGTGTCCCTGACTGCCACAATTATGTGCCAGGCACTTTACCTGTCACCTGACTGGGTCAGTTGTGGTTCCATGACCGTTGAGGTTCAGAGAGGACTGGATTCTGAAGATTTTTCTGGTGTTTCTTCAAATTTCCAGGGGGCTAGGATCTCAAGTCATTGCCAGCTCCATAACACTGCATCTCCTTGGGCAGTCTGTGCTCTTCCTTTATGTTCATTTCAAATGTGAAATTCAACCTTTTCCTCAAGTCAGACTGGATTATTCCAGTCATGCAAGAGCCAGGCTGGGGCTCCCTCCCTGGGCTGAATCTTCTGTTTTCCCTGTGAACCAGCCCCCAGCATGGGATTTCTCACATTGTAGAAGATCAAACTCTTTTTGTGAGATAAAAGGACCTCCACATTTTTATCATGTAAATTTGTAATCTGAGTTCTGGAAGGATCCACATTATTGTACTGATATATGAACACCCACATTCCATGGCCTGTGCAGTCATGATTTTATGTCATTTACTCTCACCAAAAATACAGTGCCAGGGTCCAGAGATGAGGACTTGATTTCTAGAGTGGGTAGAACCATGTTTTCCAAAAAAAAAAAGTTCTAATTTTGACTCTGTTCTCATTAATGTGGCCCAACTTGAAAATAGGAATTTTGCAGGCATCAAAAAAGTCAGCACATTAAAATGGGCTTATAGTGGATTAGGGTGAGCTTTAATCTAGTGACTGATGTCCTTGTAAGAAGATGAGAAGACACATCGGAACACATAGGGACATCACAGAGGCAGAGACTGGAGCCTCATGTCTACAAGCCAAGGCATGTCAAGGCTGCTGGGAACACTGGGAGCCAGGATGAAGTTTTTGAGGAGGGATGAAGCCTGTGGACACCTCGTTATCTGGCTTCTGGCCTCCTGAGCTGTTTTTGACTTTTGCAGCCCCAGGAGACTGATAAAAGCTCAGTGTCGTCAGCCAGTTTTCCTGTGGACACAGTGAAGCCAGTGACCTGGACAGGACTGGGTTGGCGATGAATTCCCACTTCATCCTCAGGCACTAGGGCCCTTCTTCTGGCCTATCCATTTGCCGCTTCCTTTTGGGGCCCTGGTTCCATTGCAGTCAACTTGCAGCCACTGCATTTATGTCACTCATGAGCAAACTGCAACTCTGGGAAGGAGCAAAGCCTCACACCCAGGTAGGGGCCGAGGCTAATTTGCATCTCCTACTCTCTCTTCTTTGAGTTCCCCCACATCTTTTAGTAAGTTCTTTTATTGCTAAAGTTGCCCATGCTCTCTGAAGACACTGAGGTAGGAAAGTCCAGTAGGGAAAGCCCAGCCCCCTGGTGTGACTCTCCCCCACCCCACCTTTCTGTTGCTGTTGGCACTTAATTTCTGAAATTTATCGTTCAGATGTTGGACATCTTCCCAACACATGTACATTAATACATGGAATCACATTCCCCTGCTTTGTACAAGAGGAACATAGCAGATTGTTTTCAAAATGGTATATCTTGAATAAGATTTGAAAACAGTATCATCTGTGCCCACCTGCCAAAACAAACTTCCAAGACAGTGTTCTGTAGCGAAGATTGATGTGTTTCACATTGTGTTTGGCAAAGGCCATCTGAGAAATTCCCAGGGTCTAGGTGCTGCCAGAGATGTTGAAAGAAATCCCAGAGTTGGTTTCATGCAGTGGCGAAGCACATCTGCAAGGTACCTCTGGGGGGTGGGATTGTTGGGTCATAGGGTTTGGGTGTATTAGCATTTTAATCAATAATTCCATATTTGCATTTTACAATGATATTTGATAAATTTCCATTTATATTGCTGAATATTAGTCTTCAACTATGCTATCATGTTTAAGGTTTTTAAAATATTACCTATAATAGTTTTAATATCCAAGAATTAGTCTTCTCCTCTGATTCTCTCCCGGTCTCTCTCTCCCCTCTTTCTAGCAAGCAATTTTGATTTGATAGATATAATACCTTCATAAATTTTTCACTGGCAATATGTAGAAGGAGAATTAAACACAGCACAGTCCTCATTTTTCAAACAGCCTCTCTCTCAAGTTCTGAGTCCCAGAAACCAGTGGCTGGAGTTTGAATTGGGCTCTGACTCCGGGATGGCCTGAGTGAGTGGGGAAGCAGGTGACTCCTCTGTGCCGGGTCCACGACTGTGAAAAGGAGCCATGGCCCTTCCTTGCTTGTAGCATGTGGTGAGGGTTGGACGAGGTGGGGAGTGGGGATAAGGTGGTTCTACACTGAAATCGACATGGAAAGAACTAAAGAACTTATGGCCAAGTTGGAGATATGGATTTCTTGGCACTTACATTGGACCTTCAGTATGACCGCCCACCGCCCGCAGGCGGTGGGCAATCACAACACGTATGCTTTTCTTGATCACAGGAACCAAAAAGGGCTTTATTCCACAAGTCTCCGACTTATATTGAGAACATCAGCCTATCAGAGAGTAGACTACCAGGAAAGTCAGCCTATCAAGGAACAGTCTCCAGGCAGATACCAGGATCGCCTCATGTACAACAGCCAACCAGAGTTACTTCCTAAAACTTGTATATGAGTGCAGCTATGTCTGGCAAGCTGCCAGGCGCCATCTTAGAGATCAGGCCACGGTGAGGCTCTGGGGCCCTCAGAGCCCGCCCCTGACACTTCAGAGTCACAAGTTCTGCATCCACAGATTCAACCAACTTCCAATCAAATATTGTTGGGGGCTTTACCATGCAAACTCGCCAAAGGATGTCAGGGGCGGGCTCTCAACAAAATATAATAAAATAACACTTCCAGTCACCCTTGAGTGCTACCCTGACTCCACAAGTGCAGTGACTTGCGGTGCATGCAGCCAAGGCCTCCTCGTGGCACAGCCCTGCTGTGTGGCTCTGGTGGGTCGAGCACTGTTGGACTCGGTTCTTGTTCGTGTTCTGTGTGGTTAGGCCCACACTGATGGTGTCTGTACAAACAGGCACACTCTTTTTCCTGTCTTTATTCCCTACACAGCACAGTCCAATAACTACCACATAGTAAGTTTTTCATCTTTGTGACCAAAATACCTGACAAGAAAAACTTAAAGGAGCTTGCATTGCGGCCTTCTCCTTGGAGGCGGCCTTCGTGGCGGCTGCACACCTGGAGGAGAGGCAGAAAGTCAGCGGGCGACAGGCGTCGTTCCCCCGGCCTCCACAGGACAGCCAGCCGGGCGAGTGCAGGGCCCGAGGCCAGCAGTTAGTCAGAGCGGCGCCCGGAAGGATGAGCCGGTCCCAGAGCTGGAGCTCCTCCTGCTCCTAGCACACCAAGAGGAGCAAGCACAACAAGAAGTGCGCCGGTCCCAGTCGCAATCGACGGTCAAGAAGCGCGTGCGCAAGCGTTCCAAGTCCTGGGAAAGTAAACGCAACCGGCGGGAGTCGGGGTCCGCTCGCGCTCCACCAACAGGGCTGTGTCCAGGCGCGAGCGGGACCGGGAGCGCGCCTCGTTCCCGCCCGACTGCATCGACATCTTTGGGCACAAGGTGAGCAAGTGCAGCAACTTGGATGAGAAGCAGAAGCGAGAGGAGGAGGAGAAGAAAGCGGAGTTCGATGGGCAGCAAAAAATTCAGCAGCAGGAAATAGAAGAAAAACTCATCGAGAAAGAAACAGCATGAAGAGTGGAAGAACTGGTGGCAAAAAGGGTAGAGGAAGAATTGGAGAAGAGAAGGATGAAACTGAGCGAGAAGTACTCCGAAGGGTGGAGGAAGCCAAGGGCATCATGGAAAAGCAGTTGCTCCAAGAACTCCAGCGACATAGACAAGCTGAGCTTGCAGCACAAAAAGCTAAAGAGGAGGAAGAACGTGCAAAACGTGAGGATCTAGAGCGATGACTAGAAGAGAATAACCGAAAAATTGCAGAATCTCAAGCCAAACTGGCTGAAGAACAGTTGAGAATTGTTGAAGAACAAAGAAAGATTCATGAGGAAAGGATGGAACTAGAAGAAGAACGACATCAACAAAAAGAAGAACAAAAAATTATCCTGGACAAGGGGAAGTCCAGGCCAAAACAGTCCTGATTAAAAACCCAGGATTAAATTGCAAACTCTGAACATTTTACAAAGAAAAATGGAAAAACTTTGTATGGTAGCTTCATGTTGAAATGTTTTTGTTGTTGTTGTTTTTGTTTTTGTTTTTGTTTTTGTTTTATTAATTTGGAAAATCTGGAAAGTTAGCTTGTTCTAATTGGGGCTATGCTCTGCAAACCCTTTCATTTTTATTTTTCTCCCTTAACTTCCATTAAGTCAAATCCTTATCAGATCGTTGCTGTCTTCTAAAAAGTGATTTTTTTCACCTGTTTGGATTCTGTATTGTAGTCTGAAGAAGAGTAGATCACTTTGTAACTAGATGGTCTGATAAGGTTTTTACTGACCCACTGACTTCAGGGTTATACTTTGTTTATTACATCATAATGCTGGTTTTGCTGACTTTTTGTTTTTTAATATCTTTATAAAAAAAGAAAAAGTTGGTAATTGCATTGGAAAATCCCCAGGGTATTACAGGACATGTGTGGTGTATTGTAAAACCAGTATCTTTGTGATACTGTTGCTCTTGATGTTCCCAATACAGGTAAGGAAATAGTTTGTCAACTCTGATACAAAAAAAAAAAAAAAATATATATATATATATATATATATATATATATAGCTCAGTATTGTCTCTGTTCAATTTGTTAAATTTGTTTTTATTTCATTGACAAAATCAAACCAGCATTCCCCATTGTGTAAATAAATTATTTTGCTGAATAAAGTAAAGTGTTAAATTCATTAAAAAGAAAAACTTAAAGGAGGAAAAGTTTATTTTGGGCTCATGGCTTAAGGGGTTCTGTTCATGGTCTTCCTACTCCATTGCTCTGGACCTGAAGACAGACAGAACATTCATAGTATCTGGGAAGTAGAGAGAGAATGCAATGGGCCAGGGATAAGATATAGATATATCCCCAAGGGTATGCCCCCAGTGATGTACCTCCTTCAGCCACAGACCACCAGCCCCCAGTAATCACCCAGTAGTACATTCAAGTTACTAATTCATCAAATGGAACAGTCCACTGATTAGATTATAGTCCTTAAAATCTAGTTATTTCACTTCTAAACACTCCTGCATTGTCTCACACGTGAGCTTTCAGGGGATGCCTCATATCCAAACCTTAACCATGGCATTTTCATTGTAATCCGCATTCTAATTGGTGGAGATGATGTAAACGACATGGGAGGAAGTGCTAGGCCATCTGCAAACACCATCAGATAGGATGAATTGGAGCAAACCCAGATATTGTCATACCGAGAAGTCAGGGGACCCTCCCCTGTGGATAAGTTTCTGTTCTGTGCACAGGATTCTCCTCCATGAGAAGTGGACTGCGGGTCCCATGGACCAATGAAGGGGATATATAGATGGCAGCTTCATGGGAAGCGACCGACACATCTCTGAGTGACACAGCAAGGAAGGCTGCTGTCCAGCAGCTGCCTTTAATTTCTGAACAAAGCTGCTTTTTCTTTCACCCCTCCACCATATCTTGGTCTCCCAGGGAGATTAAAGCTTTCCAAGGCCTTATTCTGCTCATCTCTCTAACACGGGAGGGCTCCCAGGAGAGATCGTGACCCCATTTCCCACTTGGATTAGTTTACTCATTTACCCAGCTTTCACTAAACACCGTGGCTGGTCCCTTTCTGGGCATGGATGGTACTGAGTGGTCAAATGGGTCCTGGCTACATGAGTTTAATGTCTAGTGGGTTGACGAGGCCATGATGAGAGTAACAGGAAGTGCCAGATGAGAAAGTACTGAATGCTGCTTTCACTGGTGTTGTGTTCTCAATTATGACATGTTGAGTGATGGGGGTGTTGTGTCCTCAATCATGACATGTTGAGTGATAGGGGCGAGTGTATTTTGCTGCCATGTTCAGATGAGCAGGAGAAGGTACAGGGCATTAGCTCCTGCCAGAGGTGGGATGTGAGGATGTCAGAGCCTTACCTCTGATGGGATCCATCCTGAGTTTTTAGAAGACTAGATGTGGCCAGGGGGATTTCCTGGGCAGAAGTGACAATGCTGGAGGAAGCAGAGGCAGTTTCCTCTCATTCCTTGTAGGCAGCAGCAGGGTTCTCATGAGGCTTTATTTGGGACATTTCTGGAAATCTATATGTGAGTTTAATTGCCAGTCTGTCCCCAAATAAGTGAGTCACCCAAAAGCATGTTTTAGTTTTAATTTTAGTTGCTCATTAGAGTTGCATGTATTTATTGTGTAAAACATGCTTTAAAGTATATATGTACAATGGAATGATTAAATTTAGTTACTTGACAAATTCATCACCTTACTCAGTTATCAATTTGTGGTGAGAACACTTGACAACGTTTGCATTTTTTCCAGAATAAAATGTATTATCAATACCTAAAATGGTGGAATGAGACAGACATCATTACCCTATGTACATGTATGATTACACAAATGGGATGAATCTACACTGTGCATAACCATAGAAGCAAATTGATGCACCCCATTTGTGTACAATGAATCAAAATGCAGTCTGTAAAAATAAAAAAATAAGAAATATATATAATAAAAAAATAACTACAGCCTCTATGCTGTTCAATAGCTCTCTTGAACTTCTTCATCCTAATTATAACCATGTATCTTTTGACAATTCCTGACCATACTGTTCTCCCCAATTACCACCCTAGCCATGGTACTCTCTAATTCTATGCAGTGTACTTTCTTAGACTCCATGCAGAAGTGGGACCATGTGGTATTTGTCTTTTTGTACCTGACTTATTTCACTTAACATAATGTTCTCCAGGCTCATTAGTGCTGTAGTGATTGACAGAATTCTATTCTTTATGGCTTAATGGCTTCTTTATGCATGTAGATGACATGTTTTCTTTATGCAACCACCAGCTGACTTCACCTGGGCTGATGGTATATCTTGGCTGTTGTAAATACTGCTGCAATAAACGTGGGAGTGCAGGTGTGTCTTCAGCAAACTTGTTTCACAAATGCCTTTTTAGAAAACCTTTCCTCTAAGCTTCTGGTGACATCATTTGTTTCAGAGACCCCCAATAGAGAATCATACTGTGTGTCAGTCAAACATCATTCCAGCACATTGCCCAGTACTAGCTCCTTCTGAAGGGTCTGTGATAGGGAGGTCTGATTGTCATTGTCAAGGCTAAGAAACTAAGACTGAAAAATTCAGTGAGAGGCTCAGCATCTCACAGCTAGACAAAGCCAGAATGCAAATGCAAGTCCACTTGGCTCTCAATCTTTGCCTTTTGAAATGTGCCATCCTTTTATTTGTTTTGTGCTTTAATTCAGGACTGGTTCTGGGTGCAAAAAAAATAGATTGCAAAGATAAAAATCAAAATCCTAGCTCAGAGAGGACAAGCTACAGAGAATGAATAAGAACCTTGGACTTGACCTGAGCCAAGTGCTAGTTTACCTGTGAAGAGCCCAGGAGCATGGCCTGCATTGTCTCCCTACCTGTAGAAGGAACCCGTCACTACTGTACCTTTCCTCCCAACTGCTCTCTGAAAGGAAGTGCCATTTTTTCACATTCATATTAATTTACACTCACACATGAATGTCAAACTTATTCTCATTAATTTTAATTTTATAACATTTTTCCCCATCCTGTGTAAAGTTTCTCTTAGAATGCTATTGTCTGTTCAGCTCGGGTGTATTCATCCTGATTATTTAACCTCAGCTAAATTTTGACGACTTTTCTCCAAAGCTCCTGAGCACATTCTGTAGTAGCAGCATATTTCCAGTAGAGTAATCAAGATTTCCTGTGATATGACATCTCTTTCCATTGGGTCCAGGTCTCTTCATTATTTTATCCTTTTCTTCTTTTAGTAGGGGGGGGTACTGAGGATTTAAGTTGAACATTGGCAATGAAGAAAAGCTTAAATTCAAACTGGGAATAAATGTACATGTCTCAAAGAGTGGATATCTTGGGAGAACAATGAAAGATATCCTGAATTTAAAAAAATACATGAATGGTGACTGAGAGAGAAAAAATAATGAATTTAGTTGGAAATCTCAGGGATTTTTTTTCTTTTTTGCTACATTCCTTTATAACCTTGGGGAAGTTATTTAACCATTCTGAAATAGATTTTTCTATTTTCTTTCATAAACTACCTTACATAATCTACCAAAAAAGATAATAGCATACAGTTTCTCAGTTATGAGGATTAATGACATGCAAATGATTTGACCAAAACCTTATGGCATGTGTTTGAGAAAGATGGGCTTTGGGTTCATAGATATTCAGCATCAGCACCTTGTTAATTCCTCAAAACCACAGTCAGGAAGCTTCTTAGAAAGTGAGGACATCAGGGTCAGATGGGAAATATATCTAAAGTCTGGAAAGTGTGTAGAAATCAAAAGGACAGATGTCAGTAGGGGATGTGCAGAATTCCATACCAGTGTGACTAGGGGACCAGAGAGAGTAAAGAAAGCAGCTCTCAGACCTAGATTTTGGGCATCCTATACTTAACAGTTCTCAGAAATGGAGATGTCCACCTGCCTAAGCTAAGACATTAATTTTTCCACCCATGTGCCCATTCATCCATCGGTCCACTCACCCATCCAAAGTATATTGAGTTCTTTTTTCATGGTAGGTACTAGACCACATATTGAGAAAGCAATTCTGAGTAATTTGACTCTGTTCCTGTCTTAGAATTCATAGCCCAGGATGTCTCAAGGATCATTAACATGAGAATAACACAGATATATAAATATAAATTGGGATAAATTCTATGAAGAAATAGAAATGGTATCTGGGGTCTGACTAGTTTCCCTGAAGATAATGATGTTTGACTTGATTGGTGGTGGGCACTAACCAGGAGGAGGGAGTGGTAAGGGCCACTTCTGACAGCAGGATGGCATGTAGAGAGGTCAATTCATTGTTTGAACCATGCTCCCTCCTATTCTTGGCAGGACCAAGACTTACCTGCAGAGCTATAGTAGACCAGATGGGACAGATATGGAGAGGGCTTGCCTACAGGTACAGCAAGAAGGTGGTGTCTTTACCTTAAGAATAAGGGGTTTGGTGAAGGGTGAGCCAGCAATCAGATTTACATTTTGAAACTATTGCTCAGACTTCACAAACTGTCTCAGGGAGAGAAGTCATGGGGAAATCACCTGTTGAGCTGTGTGTGGGCACTGCCATTGTGCCCATGGACACATTGTTAGCAAATAATACCCCAAGACTGGTACCAAGGCCTAAAGAAGAATAGGCCTCTTCACAATAGTAAATGCCAACCATGATGTGATAGTCAAGATGGTCCTCATTAAAAATGAGCTAAGGTCAATGTCATGCCCTGAACATTCTTTCTTTATAAACTTAGTCTGCCTCATTTTCATTATAATAATAAAAAACAGACAAATAGGTAACTTGTATTAGTTTTCCAGGGATGGAGTGAAGTTCTACAAATTGGGTGACTTTAAGAAACAAAAATGTATTTTCTTAGTTCTCCTGAAGGTTAGAAGTCCAAGTTAATGCATCAGCAGGATCATGCTGATTCTGAAATCTCTAAGACACCTGCAAAGTGTCTGCAATATGCCTGCTTTTGGACAGTACACCTGGCAGTCTTCTGGGGAACGTGTTCCCTTCCTCCTGTTGCAGATGGGGATGTGCAAATTTGGAGAGGATGAAACTCTCCCATTCTGCAAAGCTGAAAAGTCAAAGGTTGACATTTGTGCTTAGATTGTGTTTTCTTTTGTTTTACTCCCAAGCCCTGGATCTTTCTTTGTTATCTCTCTGCATGGTGGGGAGGAGAAGGCCCATCCTATCCTCCCTGGGTGCCACCTTCTGCAAAAAGGGATCTCAGGCAAACACTGGTACATCCAGAGGGGACTCAAACTGGGAGTCTTCAGGGTCAATGGTCAGGGGTTCCTCCTCAGACTTCTCAAGGAGAATAATCTGTAATTTGTTATTGAATAATCCTACTCTCTGACCCATTATAATTGTTAAATTTATACAGTAAGAATCTCCATTAAAATAAGTGTACATTGGGTGTTGGGGAGATAGCTCAGTTGGTAGAGTGCTTGCTTTGCAAGCATGAGGCCCTGGGTTTGATCCCCAGCACCGCCAAAAAATAATAATAAGTGTACATCATTATTGGTATAATTGGGTTTAAAAAGGAAAATTATAGAAAAATTTGATCTGCTATTTTCTTCTCTCTTATTTCCTTTGTCCTTTTATTTCTTCCCTCCCCCTTCTATTTCAGTTTTCTGTATAGATGAGTTGTGTGTGTGTCTTTGAGCAAATAACAGAGCCATAAAAGAATCTAATTGTGGGACACATGATATGTTAGTCAGACTTTTGTTGCTTTAACCAAACACCTGACAAGAGCAACTTAGAGGGGAAGTTTACTTTGGCTCATGACTTCAGCGGGTGCAGGGCAGCTCGACCTTAGCTGTGTAGTGCATTTCCACATGGCAGGTGTCTAGAGGCTGACTGTCCCCTTGTGGGTGGCTAGGGTTCCTTGCAGTGCAGTGCTTGGGATTCCTCACACTGCAAAGTGTCCTAAGAAGGGTGATGCTTACTTAGTCTTGCTGATGGCTTATGACTACACCTTCATTTCCACCTATGGTGACATACTTCTAGTCACTTTTTGCTGGAGTCTGCTTTCCCCTCTGGGCAGACAAAGTGCCCAGGGTCCTTCGAAACTGCTCTCATCCAGAAGTACCATGTAGACATGCAGGGAGCATACCCTTGGCCACACTTTGGTGAAATGTGCTTCTCTGCAGCTTGCTTTCTTCTGTCTGACGCTGGGACAACTCCACTAGCCAGTTCCCTGTAGACAATGGTCCAGCACCACCTCTGTGTCTCATCTCTTCAAGGCTCATGCCAATTATGAGAGTTCTCTGTAACTGTGTGCTTGGAGCCTCTGTCACAGTAGAGGCTCAGGGTTCTCCACACAGCAGTCCTCACCTCCCATCCTCAGGGATGGGGAGAGATGTCACCCATGCCACTGGATAGTTTTCTTGATCCATCTGCTGAATGCATATCTGGAATTCTTTTGTGGATAGATAAGTTGGTGGGGAGTTTGAGCTAAGGGCCTCAGGACTTGTTTGGTCCCCTCTTGGTGGATGTGGCAGAGATATGCCAAGCTCCAGCCAGGGAATATAAGGGCAATTAATTTCCATTGTGCCCATTTTGAGATCCCAATGGGAACCATGGAGATAGGCATATTGAATTTACTAATTTGAACAGGGACAAGAGATTACCTACCATGTGTCCCAGAAGATGTGAGAAGTTTGGGGTGACAAGAGTAAGTCGATTTTGTGCCAAGAAGAGAGGGCATGGGAGGAGGAGGTAGGTTGGGTCCAGATGGCAAAACTAGCATGATCCTGTTTCCCTTGATACCTGGTGTTGGGTACCTACTCCTCTCGCTCTTAACTTACAGGGAGTCTTGGTCCAACTCAGACTGTTTCCTCTTTTCCCAACATCATTTTTAAACCAACTGTAGTAGGTTGAATACTGCCCCCCAAATTCATAATCACCCAGAACCTCCGAATGTGGCTGCATGTGGAATTAGGGTCCTTGCAGTCATAAATATGTGAGGATAAGGCCCTATCAGATTATGGTGAACCCTAAATTCAGTGACTGGTGTCCTTGTAAGATGCTGAGAGTACACAGTGAGATACAGAGAACATCGTGCAAGGTGGGGTCAGAGAGTGGAAGGTTGTAGCTGTCAGCCATAGTCGCTGTGGATGGCCAGAACAACTGGAAGCTGGAAGAGGCAGGGAAGGACCCTCCCAAGCCACTGAAGGAACCGTAGCTCTACAGGCAGCTTGATTTTGGACTTCTGGCTCCAGAACTGTGAGAGAACAAATTTATCTCACAGTTGTTTTAAGTGCCTGAATTTGTAACATTTTTTCTCTCATTTTTCTTTTTTGGCATCCCCAGGAAGCTAGCACACCACTGTCTACTATTTCTGTTTTGATTTTCTGCTCAAAAGCAACACACATCCCTTGGATGGCAGAAATCTGTGTGGTGTTCCTCATCTGGTTTAACCCAACACAGTGCTTTGACATAGAGACACATATTATATATTTGTTGCAATCAAAATATTGATATATAGTTGATAATTGGCTTAAATTTGAAATCACTTCATAACAAATTAGAACTTTATAATAAACAGAAAAATGTGAATGGATTAATTACTACATGCTATTTACCTCCTACCAGTGTTCCTGCCTCCTGATCTCCTCTCCCATTAACTTCAAGTTTTCACTCAATTATTTGGGTCAATTCATGTTCTTTGGAAACAGTTTATATCTTTCTTCATCCCATTTAAGCTTCATCAGAGGGAGTGAACTGATTAAAAAAAAACAGTGAAATAAAAACAATTTTAAAACTCCAAGTAAATAGGAAATTATTAAAAATAACTTGTAAAATGGGTTTAGGAGAGCATATTTTTTTAAATTTATTGGGAAAGGGATAATTGTCCAATTATTAGAACACACAAAAGGAAAGATAATGTGGATCTTGACTAACAAATGCTTCATGTTGTAATTTTTTGTGTGGATTTGTCAGGGCTGAGTTCCATGACTCAGTCCCTTATTTATTACATTTCTAGTTTGACCAATTATTTAAAAATAGTTCTTTTTTACTTATGTTGAATAAAGCTGTTACACACACAATGCTGCACAACAGGAGATAATAAAGAAAAGGGTTATTATCATGTAAAATGGTATTTCTTTAATGAGGAAAGGGGATTAAAGTATCAAAGCAACTGAAAAGTGGGAATTTCAAACAAGGAATTAAAAAAACATGATTTTTTTCCCACTGCATACACTGAACGTCTTGGGTACCATATACAAGATTACATACAGAAACCCAGAAACACGTGGAGGATGGCTACCTGCCTGTATGAGACACTTTAAGGTTCAAGGTTTTGAATGGAGTCTTCTCCTTGGTGGGGATCACAAGTATCAGTTTTGAATTACTGAAAACTCCACGTTGGTAGGGCTCAGATTAAGGAGGGAATGTAAAAGGGAAAGGAAAGTTAGTATCCGGACACTGCTTCCTCGTTTCTTTCCTAGTAAGTCATTCCCAGATGACGAGTTACATTCCAGAGACTGGAGTCTTTCACGTTGTGTTAATGTTTTCCATGGTACTTCCTGCTGATCAATACTGCTACCAAAAGCTGCTTTCTGCAATGAATACAATTTAGCTAATGAGGAAGTAGGCAGCACTTCTGTTTGAATTATGGATCATGTGAGGATAAAGAGGCTTCACCATATGTCACTTTCAAAAGAGCAAGTGAAGGAGGATTCATGTCATTATTTTATTTTAGCCAGAATTGCTTAAGTTGCTGGTTTCCTAGATTTCATGGCTCTTTGGGTGGGTGGGTAAATAATTTTTTTGAGTGGGGACTTGCTGCCAATGAAACACTACCAGTCAGTGGCAGTTAGAAATTGGGGTTCTTGTCTCTGCTTATTTTGGGGGGAAACCACAAAAGAAGGAGGCCAGTCTCTTCTTGAGCTCCTTTGTCAAGTACACAGCAATTTGAGCCACAGAATTGAATAAACACTAATGTAGTTTCCAGTAGCTCAAAGTTGCAGCCCTGGGTTGACCCTAGCGTCCTTTAAAGTGTCTGCCTGAGAAACTCAAGTCTGTCCAAAGAATATACTATTGGGTCTCACCAACACATGAAGACAGGGCTCCTGCCTCCTAGTCTTTTTGTGGGTAACAACCACACTTCAATAAGCATCACTTACTCCCTCTCTCTCCTTTTAAAACACCCGGTCACCTCTGTAAGGGTCAAAGTTGAATTTAATTCAAATGAACTCACTCCTATGCCAATAGTTATTACTGATTGTAGTCTACTTTCACCACTTTGACTGGATTTGTTTCTCTTTGACAGAGTCCATGATTAATTTTGTCATGGAAGAGGACAATAGTTACTAAAATCCCCCAGAGCTCTTGGATTTTCTAATTCAGTATCGTGATGTCAACTTAACCGGGATGCCCATATACCTGGTAAAATGTTATTTCTGGATGTGTCTGTGAGGGTGTTTCCAAAAGAGATTAGCATTTGAGTTAGTGGACTGCATATGAAAGATTCACCAATGTAGATGGCATCATTTAACCAGCTGATGCTTGAAAAAAAGGAGGAAGGAAAATTGTTTAAGTCAGTGTCTTCATCTCTATGAAGAAAAAACTGAGAAGAACAATGTAGAGGAGGAAAATTTTATTTTGGTTCAGTTTGAGGTTCAGTCCATGGTCTGCTGACTCCAGAACCACATGACAGAGGGAAGAAGTTTAGGATATGGCAACCAGGAAGTGAGCTCCACTCATCAGGGACGAAACCTAAGACCCAAAGGCACACCCCCACTGACCTAATTCCTCCGCCTATACATTATCTGCACATAGTTATCACTTGTTAATCCTTATTAGTGGGTTAATCCACTGATTAGATTACACTGCTCATAATGTAATCATCTCATCCCTGAAAATTCTTGCAATGTCTCACACATGAGTTTTTTTGGAAACCTCATATCTAAATCAAAACAAAGGACAAATTCACTCTCTCTGAGATATACAGCTTCTTCTGTTCCTAGATGTCAGGGATACTTGTTCTCAGGCCTTCAGACTTGGAAAGAGACTTGAACCTTTGGCTTCAACAACTCTCAGGCCTTTGGACATGGACTGAATTTAACTGGCAGCTTCCCTAGGTCTCCAGTTTGCAGATAGCAGGTGAAATTTCTCAGCCTCCAATACCCCATGAGCCAATTTCTCATAATAAATTTCTTTCTATGTGTCAATGTCTACTTCTATCCCATTGGTTCTCATTCTCTCCTTAGCCTGACTTAATATGAATGTATTAATTGCCAGGTTCTCTGAGGGCAGTAAAGTCACCTTTGTGTGGCGTCTGTTGCTTAACACTGTTTCCTGAAGCTCCCTCACTCACTTAGCAAAGAGAGTTTGCTCATGTGAAATTTCCTCATCTACATGAACAGAACTCTTCTTTGGTACTTTCCATCACTGAATGAAATTCCTGAGTTTCCCAAAGCTCTTAGGAGAGAGGAAACATAATCCACTGGAAGAGGTCAAAGATAGAAGAGAACACTAGCTCTACTGCTTGGAAGTCAAATTATGTTGAGGACTCCCTTATACTCCTGATAGGAAAAATCACCACACCAAGGGGCTTATATTCTGTGGACATGATAAGAAGTGATGGAGCTGTCCCCTGTGTGGCTCAGACCTCACGATCTAGAAATTTTTAAAAAAGACATAAGACAATATGTTTAATAAGACAACATTCTCTGCTGGTGACATTGTGGGAACAAGCATCCTTTACACTATTATACATTATAAATATATACATCATAAATAAAAAAAAACTGTAGAAGGAAGTTGGACAATACTTGTCTAAAAGTGTATACATACTTACTATTTGATCTCATACTTACACATCTAAATAAATATCACAAATATAAATAGTCAAAAAAATTCTAAAGGGTTAGGGTTATGGTTGGAATCTTAAATATTTCTCAGAGGTCACGTGTTAAAGACTTGGTCCTCATTCACTGATGCCATTGGAAATTCATGGGACCTTTAGGAGGTGAGTCCCAGTGGGAAGAGGTTGGTCACTGGGGGGGGGGTGTCCTTGAAGAGGATGTTGGGATCCTGGCCCAATGTCTCTTTGCCTCCTGGCAACCATTAAGTGAATAGTTTTCTTCCACTCCACACATATACCATGACATATTGCCTTGCCGAAGGCCCCAAAAGCAATGTAGCCAAGTGACTATGAACTGAAATCTATGAAGCCATGATCCAAAATAACTCTTTTTTGTTTATGGGTTGATTCCTTCAGGAATTTTTTCACAGTGATGAAAGCTGACCAACACAAGAAGTATGACAGAGTTGAGCATTACAGAACCATTTGATCTATTGCAAGAGAGGAGTCACCCCTGGCAGGGATAATTGACCTACTGGACTAAAGAGGTCAGACTACAAGTATGTAGGAGGTGCAGGAATTACGAGAAAAGTGGATGATCATTACCCTATGTACCTGTATGATTATATGAATGGTATGACTCTATATCATGCACAACCATAGAAACAAAGATTTGCACACCATTTGTGTACAATGAATCAAAATGCAATCTCTAAAAATAAAAAAAAATTTAAAAATTGAATCATCAACTTATGATTATGAATGAATGTGCAGTTCCAAATTCCCAGGAGAGAAGGATTGAGTTATGTTCTCAAATCCTGCTGGTAAGCCATCATGCCCTGATGAATGGGTTTCAAGGAGGCAGACAATGGGAACCAGTTGCATCCTGAACTTTACTATAGCAGAGGGTTCTTTAGTATGTCCCACTGCTCTCTCTTTTCTGAGTTTGCCATAAGAAATAGGGACTGGAAAGACCATGATAAAGGTGTTGCTGGAGTATGTAGGACTGAAGAGGATCTGCCTGGTACAAAGTATCAATGGTGGTAGCTGGTGAGCTTGCTAACCAATTCTATCTGCTTGGTCCTCTGGATTCCTCTATTATACTTCTTTGCATACAAGCAAAGAGGTCCCAGATTTCACACCTGACTTCCAATTAATTGCCTACTACTCACTTAAACTGTTCATTTTCATTTTGTAGTCCATCAATGGTATTTAGCAACAGCCATCTCTTATGGACTGAATTTCTCCTGAACTTACTTGTTGAAATTCTGATGGTCCATGTGGCTATAATTGGAACTAGTTACTATAAGGAGATAACAAAGATTAAATAAGATCATTAGGGTGAGCTACTAATCCAATAGCACTTCATCTTAGTGTCCTTATACAAAGAGAAAAGGACCACACTGCTCACTCACTGTCCACATGCTCAAAGTGAAAACCTCTGTGGGGACACAGTGAGAAGGCAACCATATGCCATCTGAGGAAAGAGGTCATAGAAGAAAGCAACTCTGCTGGTACCTTGATCTTAAACTTCCAGTCACCAGGACTATAAGACAGCAAGTTTCTGTTGTAGAAGTCACCCTGTCTGTGGTTTTGTTATGGTAGTCCTAAAAAAAACTAGTATCCTTAGAGTTGTTATTTCCTCCAGATGTCTCAAATGCTAGTTATGGCATAACTAGCATATATATATATATATATATATATATATATATATATATATATGGTCTTTTCCACTGAAATACTCTTTCCAGTTCACCTCCAGTAAGTGTAATATTTGGGTTTCCATTTAGTGTGAAAGCTCTCACCCTTCCAACTCCCATCAAGGATGGGGTCCTCCTCCTGTCTAGTTATAAGTCACATATTTCCAAAACCCTTTCTTACTGTCTACCTCATCCTTCCACTCCTGTGCCAACAATTGTAAATGGGTTTTCTGAAAGTAGGTGCTGAGGTTGCTGCAAGGTACCAACACTTGAATGGGAAACTGGATTGTCCAAGGAAGCAGTGAGCTGTGACACAGACCCATCAAGCCTCAGAAGATTCAGTGTCTATGAGACATTCTGGAACTAGAAGCTTCTGTTAGAGAACTCTCAGCTGAGCCCAGATGGCAAGTCTTCCTTCCCTCTCCCACCTTGCATGTTCTCCAGAGATAGGCTATCTAGGACAGGGTGTAACTTCAGGACTTCAGCTGGGACAGTTCTCTGCAACTAGGTAGACCCTGAAGGGATGATAGCTGGTGGATGTCTGCTAACCAGGTTCTCACAGTGTGGTGGCAAATCCTTTTCATGAGGGACATGGGTATCACACCATCACATGAACCTCTATAAAAACTTGCATAATGATATTAATGGTGAAATGCTTAATAGGATTTTCCTTTCTGATGGAAAAATAGTTTTATCTCTTACCCTTTCTGTTTGGCATGTTATTAAAGTTACCTGGTATTGTAGTATGGCCAGGAAAAGAATAAATAAAATAAATAAGGATTGTAAAAGAAGAAACAAAATTGTCATTATTTTCAGATAATTTCTGCATGCACATTATTCTGGCAAATAGTATGTTTCAGCATGACCCCATTAGTATCTCAGATTCTGTGCAAAGTATTTCAGAGACTCCTCTCACTAAGAGGAGGTGCCTGTGCTTCTTCTCCTTGAATATAGTAGGGGACTTATGACAGCCCACACCAATAGAATCCAGAAGAAGTCATGCTCTGACCCTCTTTTCTATTTCTCTTTATAACCGACTTTTGGAACATGGCCACCATGTTGGGAGGAAGCCCAGACCACATGAAGAGGTCACATGGGGATATTCTAGTGGAGAGCTGCAGCTAGGTTATTAGCTAATAGTCAGCATCAACTACTGCTGGCAAGTGAGAAAAACTTCAGATAATTTCAGTGCCCAGCTTCCCAGCTGAAGACATTAAGCAAAGAGGCAACCATTCCTGTTTGAATTCCCCATTTGCAGAAAACATGGGTAATAAATATTTATTATTGCTTTAAGCTACTGGTTGTGGGGATAATTTCTTATACACCAATAGATTACTACAAATATTGAAAAACTCTAGGTAAAGTATTAGCATCAATAAGAATTTAACTTGACTGCTAGGTAAAAAACTAATATAAAGATAAGTTATAATTTTATTTACTACTAACAACATATGGAAGCTAAATTTAATAATTTACACCAGCATAAATATACTTTGCCTAAGAATATATACAATAAAGTCATGCATATTTGCTTCAAAGAGGCACTCACAGAACTCTATTCAAATGTATTAAAGGAGACAAAAAAAGGAGATGTGCATTAAGCTCATAAATTCATAGAGTCAGTATGAACAGTTATCAGCTCTCTCCAAATTGATTTATTATGCTATTCCTAACCAAATTACTGTCTAACAAGATGATTCTAGAATTCATAGGGAACTTCAAAGCTTAATGCCAACCATGGTCCTCCAGAAGAACCATGAAGTCTCACTCTCCAGATGAAAAGCACTGGGTTGTTGTTGCAACAGGATATTTGCAATAGGGCACACTGTAAACCTGGATACTGGTCATTTTGTTCTGCTTCCCACAAACATGGGAGATTTAACTGTGGCAGAAATGATACTGTAGGCCAGAGGTGAACTGCTGGCCTTTTCTATGAATGTCTCAGAGAGAACTTGATATCTATACCAAACAAGATGAAAATAAATGCCCCACACAGAAACCAATTGTAGGTGGATTAAGATCTGTGTGTAGAAGGTAAAAAATAAAATAAAGTTTAAAAATACTTAAAAATTTTTTTAGAAATTTTAGCATAGATTTTTTTCATTAATAAAATCTAAAAGACCCTTCTGCTTCCAGCAAAGATTGGTCCATGTTGCAACTTTACAACTATGAACCCCTAGCATGAAACAAATATTTAGAGGCAGAGATGGATGACATGAGTCTGAAAATGCTTCAACATATTCAGTGGGAACAGTGGAGTGGTGGGGTCATAGTTGGCTGGGAGGTGACTATTACAGTTTGGTATGGTCATAATAGCAGGTATTGGAAATAACTCAAATGCCTGTAAGAGTGGGACAGAGGAACATGCATGGCATATCACACAAGGGAACAACATGTTCCATACAGAGACACTGAGGCTTTCACCTGGAGCACAAGAAACAAACCACAAAGAGTCTGTCCTCTATGGTTTGGAAAGAGGCCAAAGCCTAATGATGGCTGCAGATGGTCCACATGGGGTGGAGAGATGTCAAGGAAGGGAGGGTCACCTCCACATTTTGTGCAGTGATTATCTCAGGGGAGAAGGCAGCAGGAGTGAGGCAGAGACATCTGTTTCTAAATGGCTTTGAAAACTCCACTTCTTAATGGAAGTTCTGTACCTGTTTCCTTCATTTCTAACTTTTACATTGTATATGTATATTTTATGTACTTTTCTTCATAGAAAATGTAACTCACAATAGAAAAGAAAAATGATAATAGATATAGCCGTTCTGAAGAAGTGTAAGAACAGTAGTAATTCCATATTCAGTGTCTCAGTTGGATTTGTGAATCAGGTGCTTTATGATTTAGAAGGTCCCACCTATTCATGCAGGCTTCCTTCCAAGACCCCCATGGATGCCAGAATCCTCCCTAACGCCATATCCCATATGCATTATTTTTCCTATACATACATTTAATGTCCTTTCCATCTTAACTAAGCACACACACATTGTAGCTTTCAGTTTTTCAGTTTGAGGTGTGTGAGCAAAACCAGTATAAGTTTACTTTTCTTCTTCAAACCTTCAGATAGAAGATTTGTTTTAATGTAGGTATTAGCAACTTCAGCATATGATATTTTTTCTTATTGAGAAATTTTCCAATTTCCCTTAAAGGAAGTACTTTATGACTCTTCTCTGACATATCTGAGTTGCCTGCACCACTGCTCTTATGCTTCTGGGCTACTTTAAAACAGGCACTGTGATACTTTGGCAGTTAGTCTGAAAATGGGTAGCCCCTAAACGACTAATGGGATGCAGTGTATACAGCATGGATACACTGGACAGAGGTGACTCTTGATATGGATGGAACAGAGAAGTCTGGGATGGTGCAAGATTTCATCACATTGCTGATATTTGTGTGCAATTAAAATTTTCTGAATAATTTCTGGGATTTTCCATTCTATGTTTGGACTGCATTTGGCCAGGGGTAATTAAAACCATAGAAAAGCAAAGTTACAGATGAGGTGGTACTACTATATTTATTAAATGAATTAGCTACCTTTACTTGAACTTGCTTCAAAAATAAGGTATCACCATCGTCATTCTCTCATGTGTTTATTGGCCTGAAAATTTTATTCACTGTTCTCTTTGTGTGAGGCACACTATTATGAACAGAGACTAAACAATGGAGACTCAGTGCCAGGTGCAGAGACACACGTCTGTAATTCCAGTGAATTGGGAGGCTGAGGCAGGAGGATCATGAGTTCAAGGCCTGCCTCAGAAATTAGCGGGATACTGTCTCAAATAAAAAATGAGAAGGGCTGGGGATATGTTTCAGTGGTTAATTGCCTGGGGTTCAATATTTGGTAACAAAAGAAAAGACTCCAACTTTGCTGTTGAGAGGTTTCCATTTCAGTAGATGAATGCCTTCAGTGCCGATGACAAAGGGGACAGGATTGAAGAGCTCACAGGCCTGAGCAGGAGTTCTCTGGAATAGGCATCAGGAGGGTCTGGAGGAGTCAGCACAGCACAGATTGCTGGACCCATCCCCAAAGCTTTGTATGCAGTGTATGTGAGAACAGGCCTGAGAACCTGCATTCCCAACCAGTTCCCAGGTGATGCCAATACAGGGAACCCTACACTGAGAATCACAGATTTCTATTTGCATAATCCTAAAGAGCTTCCTTAATTTTAATAAGTTTTTCTATTCTCAAATCATTTTTTGTTTAAAAATTAATGAAAGAAAGATTAAAACATTAAACAGTCTGTTCATACTGGAAGTTTAAAATAGACTGTTTCTAACTTTTTCTAAAAACCCTAAATTATTTCTTCTTCTTCTTCTTCTTCTTCTTCTTCTTCTTCTTCTTCTTCTTCTTCTTCTTCTTCTTCTTCTTCTTCTTCTTCTTCTTCAGATCTCATTTTTTAAAAATAAAGCTAGGGAGATAAGAAAGTTGGAAGATAACATGCCCATGCCTAAGCTGGGTATGGAAGAGGGGAACACACTCCAGTCACTGCAACCAGGCAGTCCATGGTGAGGGCAGAGGCCAGACCCCCCACAAACTTGACCCACTGACCTACCCAGGGCAGCTAGAGGGAGCCAGATTCTAGAGGCTGCTGAAAAACTACTCAGAATTGGAAAATTGCCCTTGGAGACTGTAGTTATTGAAAATGTAAATAGATTTTGAGGGGCAGAAAAGAGAATGATCAGCATAAATACTCAAATGAACTCTGCTCTTTTGCTTTCCCTAAAAGGACAGTGTTTCTTTTGTCTCCCAAAGGAGAGGTCAGGAAGTGACCAGTATAGGCCTAGGGAAGGGGCTGAAGGGGCTGTCAGGGTGCAGGATCCCTTGTGCTTTTGGGGTTCTATCCTTAGCTTGTAGCTTTCCTCATGATTCTTGAAAGGCTGCTGCCCCTGTGAACATCTTGTATTCCAGGAAGGGAGAAGGGAAGAGAGCAATTCATGGAAGGGAACACCACTTGATTTCCTCACTCTGTGAGGCAAGTGAGATATTTCCTGGAAGGTGTAACCAGAATTTTGCTGCTTAAATCCTCTAGCCAAACCTCTACAGCCCTCCCTATATATAATATAAATGTAATCAAATCATCATGTTGTGCAGCTTCAATGTATACTTTCTTTATCAGTTAAGTATTTTTAAAATAAAAAAATGATAACAAAACAAAATGAAAAAAAATCAATTAAAGTGTTGCTTGAATCTCATTGATTGGAATTATGTCACCTGACCAACTCAGTCTAGAAAGAGGACAAGGAGTGATTGGATTCAGGGTTAGCCACCAGCTCTGCCACACCTAGAAGAGACCATCCTAGTCTCAGACTTCCATCATTCAGATGAGGCCAGTGCTCTGGAATACACGATTTATCTCAGTGGGAGATTTCTACTGATAGAGTTTAATTCTGCCCCACACATTCCCAGAGCAGGGCAGGTGACTGACTTGCCTGTGGACTTGTTCTCACTTGACTTTATAGTACAGTGGCTAACAGTGCCACCTTTGAAGCCTGACTTGATGGAGTGTGTGACTTTGAGCAAGTTACTTGCTCCCAGTGTCCAGATTTCTTCATCTCCAAAGAAAGAATTAAAGGTGGTCCTCACCTTATCAGAGTGTTGTGGAAATTTACAGAGAAGCTGACAGAGGTGAATCAACAGGACCAGCCCACAGGAAGCACTTTGGGCCCTTATCCTTCCAGGTCTACATTTACATGGTCTGATCCCGATGGCCTGGTGTCTTCAAAATGCCTTGAGATGCCTTTCTACTTCTCCAAAGTCTCTAGTTTTCCATTTCCCTTTGTCCTTCCTGTCTCTGGGGCCTGATGCCCAGCATGCCTTTCTAGGTGACTCAGCTGCTCTCTTGGGAGTAGGCAAGAGCTCCTAGTCCTGGGGATGCAACCGGTGCCATAACTCTTCCCCAGTGTGCTCTGGGGCCTGCCATGCACTTCCAAGGAAAGGTGACTCACCTCTTCCATAGAGGAGCCAAGCACCTCTGCAGATTCTCGAGGACATTGGCAGATGGTTCTGAAGGCAGCCTTTCCCTAAGAGCCCCAGAGCCCTGTGACTCTGCCCTAGCTCCTCAAGAAACTCTCTCACCCAGGCTATTAAATGTTCCAGCTTAAAATAGTCTTTCTATTTGCTGAATTTCCCCTCCTGTCCCAATACTCCATGGGGAGGGCTCAGCTGGGCTTCCTACCCATCCCTTCTTCTTCTTTAGTAGGTCACGTTCCTTCTCTGACACACGCAGTGGGTGCTGTTCACGGCATCTCTGCCTTCTTTCTCCTTCCTTTCCCACAGCTTTCTGGCCCAGATATTTATTTTGCTAGTATTTTCCTCTAGATCATCTCTCATGGGGTTCTCTTAGTGAGAGAGGAAATATTAATGAGCCCCAGGCCTGCAAAAGGCAGACTCTAAGCATCCATGATCCCATGCAGCAAACGTTTGACACTGAGACCCAGATCTAACAGACCCGGTTTCGCTTTCTTATTTTCCTGACTGGTTCTTCTATAGATTTCAGATTTGCTGTACACAAATGTTCACTTTTAATTGCATAAATTCATCAATCATATTCCTTAGGAACAATGGATATCTCCATACCCATTTCAATCAGTAAATTATTCAGTAAATTAATCAGATTTAAAAAGTTTTTAATTGGTCCTTACCATTTTCACCATGAGATGATGATAGAGTATGGAATGTCCCTTTTCTCTGGCAGGCATCAATCCCCAGTTTTTTAAATTAAATTACTTGCAAAAGCCTATCCTTTTCCTTTCAGTTACACATGGTGAATGCTCCTGGGGTGGCATAGTGTTGTGACCTTCAGTATTAATTTATTGTCATAACAATTCAAGTGAATGTTAGGTTGGTGGCCAGACACTGTAATAGGATATTGTATTACATAAATCAAAATACCTAGAAGAGGGAATTCTGAATATTCTCAAAAGACAGAAATGACAAATGATGGGGTGATGGATAAGCAACATATCCTGAACTGATCATGAGTACCAAAACATTACACTGCTCTCCACAAATATGTACAACTGTATCTGTCAATTACAAATAAATATTTTTTAAAAGCAAATATTTAGAAAAAAACAAGGTATTACTAATATGTTCAAATCACTTTCTGTAAAATCTGTACTACATTTGAATACAACTGTATTCAATTTAACACTGAACTTTTTGATTACAATACTCTTGAAGTCAGCCAACTTATGTATTCATACCATTTCCATTTTCAGGGAAAAATAATTTCACTTATAAGAAAAAAGACTCATATGAACATGAACATTAATGTCAATGAATTTCATGGCAAGTTACTATAGTTTCAATAACCTTTGAAATAATCTTGAAATTCATGTAAAGAGAAAAATAGACTGTAAAAACTTTGTATTATTTCTGTTTTCTATTTTCATGCAAGAACTTTTATAAAAAAATGAAGTGATCTCATTAAATATGTTATCTCTTCAAATGCTTAAGACTAAGACATCAAAGCAAATCTAGTTTATTGGTATGTATACCCTCAATTGTTGACATTATTTTCTGTATTTACTTTGTCCTGCAGCCAGTAAGATGCTCAGTGTCAACTATCAATTTGAATTTACTTTGTATTTCCAGAAGTGAACCTATATTTACATCTAACAAATACTCAGTATCATTAAAAAGAGACCAAATTCATTTTGCCATGGGTTAAATTCTTTAAAATTCATGATTCTCTTTTAAGAAAACTCCTGGATGTTGACCTTGTTATTCCAGAGAGGGAATGAGAAAAGATAAAATGCAGATGCATAATTTATTTTAATTTTTTTAAAAATGTGAGTGTGTTTGTTCACCTTTAAGTTGGTCAATATTTAATTTATATTATAGAAACATAATTTATGACTCAGTTTTATATAATAATAAAATAATAATTCAAATTGAGAACATAAATGAATTTGTTCATTGCATTCCCTGGTTTTATAAAACCTAACACAGAATTCTTTAATTAAAATGCTCTATTTTTAAACACCCCTTTGCTGTATTTTTTTTTCTTCTTTTTTTTGTTTTTGGTACCAGAGATTGAACCCTTGAACCTGGGGATACTTAGCCACTATATCCCAGTCCATTGTACATATTTTATTTAGTGGAAGGTCTCACTGAATTGCTTAGGCCCTTTCTAAGTTGCTGAGGCTGGCTTTGACCTCAAAATCCCCCTGCCTCAGCCTCCTGAGCCTCTGGGATTATAGGCATGTGCCACCATGCCCAGTTGATGTATTTTTTTTGCATTTGTTCCTCTGAAATGATTATTATTAAATTCAATGTGATTATACTGCATGCCAAGATTTATTTTCTCTTAGAAAAGGAGAAAATATAATGACTCATATGAAATACTTAGAATATCTTCACTCATTCATTCAGCAGTGCTGAGTGCATAGTATGTGTCAAGCAGTGGTACGCGTGCTGGGGACACACCAGGAATCAAAGCACTGTGTCCTTCTTTCCATGAACATACTGTCTGGTTGTAGGTTAGATGGACCCCAGCGTATCCCCCCAAATCTCAGTCTTTAAAGTTAATAAGGGCTACATAAAAACTAAATCAAGTAAATACTGAGCGATGGGAATGGGGAAGGGGGTGCCCCCTCAGGAGACTTTTCCAAGTGACATTTGAGCAAACATTGGGAAAAGTGTAGGAGGAGATAGGAGTGTCCTGCACCATTTCTCAGTGGCTAAAACGTTATGTGCAAATAAGGTTTTCACAATAGTCTTCCAGTGATCCTGCCTGGAGCTTTGACACCAAGGGCTGTGAAGCCACCCTCTTTTTCTCTCTTGTTCTCTTTGTTCAAATGTGGAGTGGAGCCTCATTGGTTCTGATCCATGGTACTCTTGTTCCCTCTGGGGCAAATGGAAATGCCAGAGGGTGCTTCTAATTGTCACAATGATTGGTGGTAGATACATCTGGTATTTAGTGTGTGGTGTCCTGGGAAAGTCAACCTCTTGTGATGCTGAAAAAAGTCCAGCATAATAGAAACTGTGCTGCTGGAAGGAGATGGGTCTCGGAGGAGAAAACTGGGCTGAGAGATGGGAGGCTCCTGCAGGCAGCTAAAAGCAAAGGACTCCAAGTACATGTCAGTACAGAACCCCATCACCGTCGCAGAGTCTCCACAAGGCAGAGATGTCATGGAGCCCCATCTGGTCCTCCTCCACCTCAGGCTTTCATCCACTTTTCTGTTGGGTGCACTCATGACTTAAATTGTGACTTAAATCAGTTTTCTATTGCTGTGCAACAAGTCCTGAAAGGTCAGAGGATGGAAAGGACACCTGCTTATTAGCTCATAGCTCTGTGGGCCAGAAGCCTGACCTGGCACTTCTGGGACAAGACATCCCAAGGCTGGAGTGGAGGCATTTTCTGGAGGCTCTGGGGAGCATCTGTTGGTGTTGGCAGAGTTCAGTGTCTTGAGGCTGTGGATCTAAGGTTTCCCATTTTCTTACTGACTGTCCCCTATGGGTTAAATGATCTAAAATCCAGTATTCTCTTTTTAGAAAAATCCTAGCTTGTTAGTCTAGAAAGGGGACAGAGAAAGGAAAAATGTAGATTAATAATTTTCTGCAAATTAAAAAGCAAAAACAAAAACACAAATCTTTGCCACCCGGACTTGGCATCTAGAGGCTGCCCACAGACCTGGCCACAGGGCCACCCCTGTCTTTGAGGCAGCCATGACTTCTTCAAAGTTCCAACCTCCCTGACTCTGGACTTCAGGATAGTTATAGAGGGCCCATGTGGTTAGATCAGCCCTGCCTGGATAAACTCCTGAATATAATCAGGTCAACTGAATTTTAGCCTTAATTTTATCTGCAAAATTCCTTCATAGAAATACCTAGATTATTATTTGAATTATTGGGAAAAGGTATATGACCACCATGGGTAAAGACTTTGGAGAGTTATCTTAAAATTCTATCTTCACGTGTGAAGCAAATTTGCTGGTCCATATAATTCCTTTTTATCAGTAAATTTTGTAAGGACAAATCCACCTTATGAATCCTGAAGATCTTCACATAATAAGAATGTATGTATATTTCTGGGGTATAGGATGGGGTGTAGTTTATATGACCTTCACACGTAAGCCAAGTACTCTAACTTTGCATTTTTAATTTTTTACTTAACATAATTTATGTGTTTATGGACTAAAGTGGGACAATTTAATACATGATTACAATCTGCATAACTTAGATTTAATCTTCAGTCAAGATTTAATGGTGATTTTCAGCAGTCTGATTCATATACTTATATTTTAATTACTCTGAACACAAGAAAGAGGAAGAGTTGCTTCTAGAAACCTAGAAATATAGTGTTATAGTTTTAGGTATTACACACTATGTACATGCTTAGGAAATACAGTACTCTTGATTGGTCAAGTTCAAGAAAAATCAATATAACACTGAAATAGAAACAACTTTCACTGATCAGTAGTTTGTTATATGTTTTAAAGTCTACTTAAAAATCTACAAGAAATATAAGAATATATTCTTGAAATAAAGCACTAAGGAAAGATAAATCCTAAAGCTTCCTTGACATCCTTTCCCAATATTTCCCCAAGAAGAAAGCAATGTAAAATGAATAGCATTTTAGATAATTTTCCAATAAAATTATATACCTCTTCTCAACATCTTTGCATTATTAATCTCATTGTATATCAAAAGAAAGTCAGTCTTCAAGTCATTTCCCCTCAAAATATTCCCATGAGCAGTTTTGTGGCAGTTTGTAGGACCCCAATAAAGAGTTCCTCTTCCCCATCTAAATTCTGAACTGATTGAGAAATGAAACCAAAGTGGTCTGGGATAGAAATCAAAGATAGCCACCATTTTCCATCCCTGCTTGGCATCACATGTCCTGACTTCAAGATGCCTTGACCAAAGGAATGTGATAGAAATCCTCCTAGGGGACTCCGAATCTAGAACCCAAAACCTGTGACTTTTGCTTGGGTGTCTTGGAATCCTTACTCTCAGAAAGTATTCGCTGGAGTAATGTTGATCCTGTAAGAATCCCAAGCCATGATAGGGTATTCTAGTCAACATTCCTTGATACTAGGAGCTGAAATCTACCATCTAATGAGAAATCTCCGGAGTCACTGAGGATCCACCTAGGTGAGCCTTCGGATATCTGTGATTCCAGCCAGGATCTCGTGTATTTGTGGTGGGAAGTCCAAACAACCATCCGCCCAAAAACAGTCAACACGTAGAACTGTGGTATAGAAAAATAGTTGAAGTCACTAAGCTAAGGTCTGTTTCATTATCTAGCAATGGATAATGAACCAATATGGTAGATGGAAGCAAACGGGCAACTTCATTACTGATAAATTAATCTGAGATGAAGTATCTTATTTTTACAGGTGTCAATCCATGCAGGCTTCCTTAACAAAAATATTTATCATGAACTGAGTGGCTTGTAAGCAACAGGAGTCTATTTTTCACAGTTCTGATGACTAGGAAACCCAAACTCAGGTCCAGCAGATCCAGTGTCTAGTGTGGGCTCGTTCCTCATAGAGGTCATCTTTCTGTTGTGTCCTCACGTGGTGGAAGAAGAAAACAGCTGTCTGGTTCTCTTGTACAAGGGCATTAATCCCAAGCATGAGAGCTCTGTCCTCACAACCTAAGCCCCTTCCAAAAGGCCTCATCTAACACTAAGACCTTGTGGGTTAAAATGTCAACATTTGAATTCCAGGGAGACACAAACATTCAGAACACAGAAACAGAGAAGTGCCTTTCCCGTATGGAAACTCCAATTTAGATATATTCCTCTTACAGGATCTTTGGATTGGGGCTGCCTTCTGCACTTGATCTCTCAACTATGGGGCCAGAAAATTCCATGGAGGTATGAAGCAGAAACCTGTTGATGTTGACCTCTCTCCTATCAGGGGAAGGAAAAGAAATCCACCACATTCCACAGGCCTGCTCAGGTTTATTTTCCAAATCCCCCAATCAAATGAATCATTTGTCTCATAGGAAGAAGTCAGTGAGAGGCAGAGAGAGGATTGCAACACTGGTGTGACTTTCTCACAGGAAAAGACAGTTAAAGAAGGGAAGGGTTTTCCCACAGTAAGCTCTCCAGAGGACACTCAGGGTGTGCGGTCCATCAACAGGGGCATGTTTAATCTTGAATCATTTCCTATACTGTGAGCTGAAAACTTATATTTTATTATATCTCATTTTAAATCTTTACATATAACTATTTACAATTATATATATCTTCATTATTACCTACATTATTGTTGTTATTGTATATCTTTATTATTTTGATTTGCATCTTATTGCATAGATGAATGTATATCTTTATGTCTATTCCTCATGTTTTACTCTTGTGTGAATTGACCACTTATCTTCTTTGCCCACATTCTTTTAAAGAATGTTCTTCATACAACCTGTGAACTGGTGTTTTCTGTATTGTGTAAGTTGAGAACTTTTTTCCTAGAGAAGTGTTTCATAAAAGTGTTTTAATTTTAAAATCATATCTCAATTTTAACATTTTTATCTTAGATTATCAGGACTTCCACTTATGGATTTTGCGTTTTGTGTTTTAAAAAGCAGAGCATTCCTAGTCTAAGATTATAAATATAATCCTGGATTGCTGGGGCATTTTAATAGTATTTTATGCTTATATATTTAGATGGTTTTGAAGAAACAACTTTATTGTCATTTTCCTAAATATTTATTTGTCATAAAAACCTTTATTGTCTAATTTACAGTTTCCATTACTGATTCAAAATGCAGCCCTTGCTATGTAATAATTTCTGGACTTCCTATTCTGTTCTAGTGTGCTTTTTCCTTATGCTGAACTGGTAAGATATTAACACATTGTTAGTCTAATACAATGCATCCACATTCATTTCATTTTCTTTTGGTCAGAGTGTTATTACGGATGCTGGTTTAGATTTTCAGTGGCTAGGCCCATATCCTGGGTTAGTCCGTCTGCCTCTGGTGGTGTCATGTGACTTTCCACTCTCCCTACATGGTTCTGATGCATGGAAACAAGGACTGTGCACTTCATCAGACCCACGTTCAATGCTTCAGTTCACAACATTTTACCCTGGGCTTTGCACTGCATCTTGCTGGGGGCCACCGAGTCTTGCTGTCCTTCTTGATGCTAAAGTTCCTAAGTGGATTTGTGGAGCACAGCCCAGTTTCATCAATATCGTGTCTTCCTAATAATAAATTAGCCTTCACTAATTGTTCTGTTGGTGGTCATTGCCAGAAACAATTATTTCAATCAGGGTTTCAAAATAAGGATTTTCTAGTTCTATGGTTCTTTCTTTATTAACTGGAATTCTTTTGTAAATAAGAAACTTTCCTCATCACTGAGGTTCCTTGTTTTCTGCACCATACAATTTGTGCAGGGAATATAAGACACTTAATTCTTTTCCTTTAATTGCCAATTTTCAAGAAAAGATTGGTGGTCCCCGGTCCAGTGACCTCCAGTGGTGTCTAAATAAGTGGTGTCTGTCTCTTTGGCTGTTTCTATCTATCTCCTCACCCTTTCCTTTCCCTCTCTTACTGTGAAATCCATTGATCTTTGGGTCCACATATTTTGTTGGCCTTCTTGCTGGCCATCCTGAGGCAGTTTGAGAACAACAAGGCAAGAGATAGGGAGTATGTGAGAGACCTAGCTGAACTCCTGTTGCTATGTGGAGACAATTCATTAATCCACTAATGATCCAATGGATTAATGCATTCATGGGGACTGAGGTCTAATGATCTCTTCAAGGACTTACCTGGTCCCACTTCTTAATATCACATAATTCAATTTCAGTCTGAGTTTCCAAGAAGACAAACTATATTCAAACCATAGTAACACTGGGTTTTACATATTAAATGTTTTTGCTGATTGCACTTATTGTTCTTCTGATGGTCAAGTCACCCAGTCTTTGGCCAGCAGGAGACAACTTATGCCTACTCTGGTGCTGTTTGACAAGATCTGCTATTTCCTTGCTGAATCTCTGACTTTCTGACACAATAGTGTATCTCATTCTTGATTTCTTGGCCTAGAAAGGTTTTTAATTTTATTCCCACCTTCTTGCTTAAACCTTAGGCATTCAAAATTTTTAAATCCACTTGATTGGAATATAATTTATATAATTAAAATGCACCCAGTTAAATGAGTTTTTATAAATATATTTACCCATGAAACTGCCACTTCAATCAAGATATAGCACATTTATGTCAATCTGAAATGCTCCCTGTCTCTTTCCAATCAGTACTCACCAGCCATCCTGGTCCCAGGAAGCCCCTGGTCTGCTTTCTTTGACTAGAGAGTTCCTATTAGCTTTGCCTGCTACATAGTCTCTTCAGAATAAAATGACCTATCATGCATTGTTTTGTGTCTCACACTTTTCTCACAGAACAATGTTTTTGAGAGTCATTGTTGTTTAGTACTGGTTGGTTCCTTTGTATAAGCAAGTATTATTTTGTTGCATGGCTATACTGGAATTTATTCATCTACTATTTTTTGATTGCATGTCAGTTATTTCCAATTTTGAAGTACTAAAAAAGAGTCCATGAATAATCATAAATAAGTGTTTGTATAGAAAAAACATATTTTGATTTTCCTTAGATAAATATCTGGTGTCAGTCAGCTTTTCTTTATTGTCACAAATATTTGAGGGAAACAATTTTAAAGATAAAAGGTTAATTTTGGCTCATGCTTTTGACAGTTTCATTCTATGGTCGATTGGACTGTTGCTTTGGGACCCTTGAAGAGACATGGTGGAGGCATGTAGCAGAGAAAGCTGTTCACTTCATAGTGGCTGAAAAGCAAAAGATAAAGTAATAAGGGGCCAGGGTCCGAATATCCCCTTCAAGGGCATGTTCCCAGGGATCTAATTTGCTTCTGAAAGGCCTCCCAATAGCACCATAGGCTCAGGTTCAAGTCTTGAATACATCGGCATTTGGGAGACATTCAAGATGCAAACTATAGCACTCAGAAATGGAATTAATCTACTAGACCATTTAGGAAACATGGATTTCACCTCTGGGATCTGCCAAGTTGTTTCCCAAAGTAGTTTTGCCATTTAACATCCCTAGTAATATGTAAGTTTCCCAATTGTTTTGCATCCTTGAAAATTTTTTTTTATTTGCACTCCTCTCATGACAAATATTGTGGATTACATTTCCATGTGCTTATTGGTCATTTGCATATTTTCTTTTATGAAGTGCTCATTCAAGATTTTGCTCCTATTTTCAACTTTTATTGAGTTTTATGAATTTATTCATATTTTGGACACATGTGCCTTGTCCAATCCATGTATTGTAAATATTTTCTCAGAGGCTTCCTCTAAATTTTTTAAATGATTCCTTCTGTTTTTTTTTTTTTTTTTTTTTTGTGGTGCTGGGGATTGAACCCAGGGCCTTGTGCTTACAAGGCAAGCACTCTACCAACTGAGCTATCTCCCCAGCCCAAATGATTCCTTTTGATGAGTAGTTTTTATTTTTTATGAAGTCTAAATTGGTTGTGTGTGTGTGTGTGTGTGTGTGTGTGTTTGTGTGTTGTCTATGATATTCTACCCCAAGATCACAAAGATATTCTGTTTTTTGAAAGAATTCTACAATTCTAATTTTGGTCTGTTTTCCATTGAGTTAGATTTGTCTGAAGGGTCATGATTAAATTTCTTCCACTAAAGAAAAATAAAAAGTTTCCTTTTGCTGCTGTAACAAATTCCCAGGAGCATGGTGGTTTTGAAAAATGAAAGTGTTCTTAGTCTTAGAGTTCTTGGTGTAGGAAGTTCTCTAGACTTCCACTAGACTAGGTCTTACTGCACTCAAAGTGTCCACAGGGCTGCATTCCCGAGTGCCCCACAAATCTTTTGTCAGTGTTTTGCATGTTTTGTAGCTGGCTAGCCTTCTCCAACTTGCAGCCCAATGTCAGCTTCCATTCCTCTGTGACTCTGATTTTGACTCTGATGCCTTCCTCTTGGGAGGACCCTTGTGAATACATTGGGTCACCTGGATAATCTAGGATAATCCCCTCACAGCAGAATCCGTAGTCTAATCACACCTGCATGATCTCTTTGGTCATATGAGTTCACATATTCACAGATCTGGGGAATTGACAAGTGGACATCATTAGTCATTTGTCTGCCAGTCATACTGTGTTCCAGCAGATGGGTTGCATGAACTCCTGCATGCTACTCCTGAGAAAGTGAAGCTGGTGGTATCCCAACACTTCCTTGACCTGGCCGTATCAGAAGTTAGCACATGCCAACACAGAACATAAAGGATCCAGTGGAATTTGGTGCATTGACACATTACTTCTGCCCAGCAGGAAGGGAGTCATTTTACAGATGGAAACAATCCTCTCAAGGACATTTAACAACATGATGCTAGGGTTCGCCAGCTGAGGTGGATACTCACCCACTCTTTATCATACACTCTGACTTTTTAAAACTATTTTTTTTCTTAGGAATTTGAAATACTTTTGATTTAAAAATAAAGAACTGTACACTGGGAATAACTCCAGAACTCTCTTTTAGAGAACCTAAGTCATTGTCACTGGCCCTCTGTCATCTTGAGTCATGGGACAATGGGGGAAAAGAAGCAGGAGGTTGTTGGGCTCAGAACAGCACACACAGGATCTCTGCACTGTACCAGAGGTGCCACAGGAGTTTACTCATTTACAGATGCAGCATGAACACCCACAGAGTGCATGAATCACTTTGCATCTTTTGCTCACTTGAGCTCTTATTAAATATGATTTGTTATGGAATCATGAATTGATGTGAGATTCCTGTAATAAAAACCATAATATTCTGAATGCTAACTTGGCCTGAAATTCATGAACTTCCCAAGAATGTGTGTTGTTAAAATATCAGGGGGAAACATATATCGAATTAAAATATGACATGACTCATATCCTCATGTTATTTTTCATGAATGGTTATTAAAATAAAATACACATGCAAATATTTAACTTTTGGTTGATAAGAACAATGAAAGTTATTTTCTTGGTGTAGTGAAAATCTGGTTATTATATGAATGTTTAGTATCTGAGCAAACATTTGACACCACTGTGTTGGGCTACACCATCCTGAGGTGTGTTGCAATATTGAAATGGACTTGCAAATTGTATGTCTATATTTTAGGTCTGGGAGAGGATGAGAGAAGACAGAAAGTTGTCATGCTTATTTCTTAGTACTAGATTTAAAATTTGATCTTGTATCTTTGTATGGTCATCTTTTGAATTGATGACCCACTGGACCTGCTGAAGGAGCTGTGAGATGCAGTCTATAGCTGGACTGCCACAGGTGCATCTAAAACCACAGGTGCTTCTATTCCAGAAAGAGAGAGAGAGAGAAAGTACATCTTCAGCATGGTAGGTGTTATAGTTTGGATGTGATGTGTCCCCCAACAGCTCATGTGGGAGACAATGCAAGAAGGCTTAGAGGAGAAATGATTGACTCATGAGAGCCTCAACACAATCAGTGTTTTTATCCCCTGATGATTAACTGGGTGGTAACTGTAGGCAGGTAGGGTGTTCCTGGAGGAGGTGGGCTTTGGGGTGTGCCTTTGGGGCATATATGTTTTCCCCGGAAAGTGAAGTCTGTCTCTGATTCCTCATGTGATGACCTGAGCCATTTTCCTCTGCCACGCACTTCTGTCACACTGTTCAGTCTCATCTTGGACCCCCAAGAATGGAGTCCACCATTTAGGGACTCAGACTTCTGAAACCATGAGCCTCCAAATAAACTTTTCCTCCTCTAATTTTTCTTTAAGTTCTTTTGGTCATAGTAGCAAAAAGGCTAACTAAAACACTGTATACACAGCATGAAACTCACTGAAACACAGTAGTTTCTCAGTAAAAATACCTTGAATAAATAAACTGGTCTTTCTATTCTTTATTAGGAAATCAAAGTCCTATTCCATCTTTCACGGTCTTCCCTATGTACACACATCTTTCCTAGAGACTGTTTCAGGTAGGATGTGGCTGGAGGAGGTGGGCCATTGGGGTCATGTCTGTGTCCGTGCTGAGGGGTGGTCTCTCTCTCTGCTTCCTGATGCCAAGCTTGCAGCCACTTTCCTCCACCACAAACTTCCACCATGATGTTCTGCCTCACCTCAGGCCTAGAGCAATGGAGTTGGCTGTCTATGAACTGATACCTCAGAGTGAGACACCAAATAAACTTTTACTCCTTTAATTGTTCTTGTCAATTGCTTTTGGTCACATCAACAAAAGGCTGACTAAAACTAGAGGAATTCCCCCCTCTTCCTCCTCTCACACTCCTCCTTCTCCCCATCCTCCTCCTCCCCTTCCCCCATCTTCATCTGCGGGGACGTCCGGAATTCCATCCAGTGCTTGACAAAGATCCTCTGGAGGATGATTGCAAAGGCTCATCCTAAAAGGAATTGCCGGATGTTTTGCTCCGAAGCATGGTGTTTTCTCTGATAATATATTACTCATTTCAGTCTGAATGGATTGCTTAAGAGGATGAAGGGAATACAACAAAAATTCCAGAAAATATTACCTACAATCTGAAAAACAATGGGTCTTTACCACTAACAAAATTAAAAATAATTTTGCAACCATACAATGAGTCCCTGAAAGCCTCTGGAGAAAATAGTTGTAGATCTGCCTTTGTCTCCAACAGGCTGGTTAAATTTTAACGATGGTTTTGTTCATGTGTGGTGGTGAGGTAAGAGAATAAGGTTTCATAACATTCCTTTCTTCCTACAAAGAATATGTCACCCCTATAATAAAGGTTGGTACACAATTACAATTGGGACCGCTGCCCTCCTGTACCCCTTAACTCAGCAATTCAGATATTAACCAGATGGACCTAGTAGAGATAGTCACATTAGATTACTTGTCTATTATTTTAACCACGAGAATATTAAGAATAGTCTTAGGTCACATAGAGTTTAGATATTAAGGAAGTAAATATTGTATTAGTTCACCGAGGTAGTTAGATATTCTTAAAACAATTGTGAATAGGTAAGGATAATCTGTAAGGTTACTGTTTTCTCATAATTTTCTGTTCCTTGTTAAAAACAATTTCTGCCTATGCTTTGAAAACTTCTTTAATATCAACCACAAGACTGCCATTATAGCCTGAAGAAAAATGTATATAAACCCAGCCTTCCCCAGAATAAAGTGGGATTGATTGCACCAGAACTAGAGTCTGTGTCTTTCATTCTCCATCCATCACCGACGCTGTCTCCCCGCGCCCCGTTTACCGGTGTAGAACCCATGGACTCCTGCTAGGGCTGGACCCTGGCACTCTTCCTTCTCCTCCTCCCCCTTCCTCCTCCTCCTCTCCTTCTTCTCCTCTCCCTCCTCCTATTTTTCCTCCATACTCCTCCTCTTCCTCTTTCTCCTTCTCTTTCTTTCTTTTGTACTAGGAATTGAACCCAAGGCACTTTTTCATTGAACTACATCCTCAGCCCTTTTAATTTTGTATTTTGAGAAAGGGGCTCACTAAGTAGCTGAAGCTGGCCTCAAATTTGTGATCTTCCTGCTTTAGCCTCTGCAGTTGCTGGGATTACAGTTGTGTGTCACTCTGCACAGCAATAGACATTTTCCTTGAGGCAATAATAAATATTTCATTTAGAGATAGCAATACAAGTGGGAATAGTGGAATGCATATGAGTTATTCATTCATATCCATCCTCCCTTTCTTCCCTTTTCTTCCTTCTCTCCTTCCCTGCTCCTCTCCCTCACTTACTAAACATTATACCAGATGCCTTTCTCAATATGGAGCAGGGTCACAGTGATGGCATTAGGAGATAGGGTCTTCGATAGGTGGCAGATTATGAAGCTGGAGCCCTCATAAATGGTATGTGTGTTAGCTTTACATTACTGTGACAAAATACCTTAGGTAATCAATTGAAAAGGAAGGAAGAGCTTCTTTGGGTTTTTGGTTTTAGAGATTTTCATTTGTGATTGCTTGGCCCTGTTGCTTTGGACCTGTGGCATCGTAGTACATCCTGGTAGGAACATGTAGTAAGGAGGCCTTTTCACCTCATGGCAACTGTGAAGCAAAGAGAGAAAATGGGCCTGAGTCCTAAAGTCCCCTTCAAGGACATGCCCCTGATGCCCTAACTTCCTTCCAATGGGCTCCAGCTCCTAAAGGTTCCACGACCTCTCAATACCTCCTTGGACTGGGGACAAAGCACTCAACAGTTTGTTTAAAAAGGGCAGCAGGGGACACTTAAGCCATAGCCTTGGATTAATGTTCTTATTAATGAGACTCAGAGAGCTCCTTCATCCCTTCAGCCTTGAGAAGACACAGTAAGAAGATACCACCGATGTCTCAGAAGTGAGCCCCCGTCAGATTCTGGATCTGCCTTAACTTCAAAACTCTGGAACTGTGAGAAGTAGTTTTCTGTGGCAGCCTGAGCAGACTAAGGTATTAAAAAGACAGAAAAAAAAGCACACTGTCCTCATTGAACTACCATCCAGGCTTCATGATGGTTCTCAGCCTCGGCAGAATATTAGGATCACCTGGAGAAGTTTTAAAGCTTCAGATGCCTAGTGTGTACCCACATTAACTGTAGGAAATTCTGGGGGTGCGGGTGAATCAGGCTCCCAGAAGCTTGGCATGTCCCCTGGTGGGCCATGCCTCCTCTGAAACCCTCAGTGCAATTTGTTTTTGCCTCTTCTAGCATCTGCAGTTTGTGAGCAAGTTCTTCTTGGCTTGTAGCTACATCAACCTAGGCTCTGCCTCCATTGCAATGGGCATTCTTTCTCTGTGTCTTCCATGGCTGTCTTTGTAGAAAATGAGTCATGTTGGATTCAGACACATCCTAATGACCTCACCTAACTCAATCCCATCTGTAGAGACCTCTTCCATGAGCTTCCTTTTCATCTGCTCTGCTGGCAAATATTTTTCATTGTGAAGCAGCTAATCAGCACTTTGCTGAGTGTCCTTTGCTATCAGATTACAAGGATTCCTAGGTGGCCTTCCTGTGTATACACATTTTGTCCTTCCTAGCTTGCACTTGCCTGGGGGACAAATGCAAATTTGTCACAGACAGAATGCACAGAAAAGGAACAAGTTGATATATAACTTTTGACATGCAAAACTAAGGTGGGGTAAGATGAAAGCCCTACAAGTCAGGGATTATGGTCTTGAGAGCAAGTTGTTTTCATGTTTATTTCTTCTCCTCTGGTCTAGGAAGAGTCACCTCCAAGGGATCAGTTCTCTACCTGGATGGGACATCTTTTCTTCTTCCCTCATTAGTTAAGGAAAGTCTTTGGTATGTGTTCATTTTATGCCTGTCTACCAAGTAATTTCATGTCCCTGTAGTAATTCAGTTTCTTCATGAAATACTGTGAGTTCATGGCACACACTCTTCTACACTTTTTTCCCCTCACACTGGGCAGGTGTTTTCCTAAAGATGGTGGCTTGGGCTGACCTCACAGTATTTCTTTATAATGTCATATTATTTGCCCTAATGTACAGTTTTCCTTTTTACTCTCTTTTATCTCACAATGTGCACACACATCCTCACACATACACACCTATACTCATGCACACACACACACACACACACACTCATGCACATGCACACACACAGTCTGCCTTACACACACACACACTCCTGCACACACTGCTATGCACAGGATGGATGTTCTACAAAGCTGCTTCAGAGGCAGCTGTGTGGACTGGAGTACCCAACTGAATGGGATCCAGACTTTTCTCTTCACACAGTGATGCATGTGTCAATTGTTTTAGGTGCTCATCCTAGGGAGCTGTTACTAAAGGTTGGTATCAGCCATCTTAGGCTGTTTGGGCTGATGTAACAAAATATCTGAGACTGGGTGATTTACAAATAATGGAAGTTTATTGCTCACAGTTCTGGAGGTTGGCAGTTCAACATCAAGGCACTAGTGCATTTGATTTGGAGGGACAGTTCCTTGTAGAAAGTATCTTCTGTGGGTCCTCTTGTGGTCAAAGGTCAGGCAAACCTTGGGGCCTCCTTTATAAGAGCATTGATTACATTCATAAGGGTGGAGGTTCCATGAATGTGACTCTAAAAGGCCCCAGTTCCTAATGCTACCATGCGTCCAGATCAGAGCATCAACCAAAGATCTTGAAGGAGGTGTCCTGTGTCAGGACATCATGTTTAACTAAAAGGAACCAGTTAAAAAAATCATGAATGAATAGGATTCCAAAGCTGAAAGAAAAGTATGTGACACAGAAAATTAGGGCAAATTTAAAGAGGTACCTGGGGAGCAGAGATGGTAAAACAATCCATACAGAAACCCAGAGAGATGTGTGACCAAGAAACTGCAGAGGGCTGTGGCAGAGGGGGCCTGAAGGGCCTGGGCACCCTCTGGGGGACTTCCTGAAACCATGGAGAGCAATCACTTACAGTTCACTCCCAGGAGCCAGCACTGCACACAGCACCAAGGTTCAGGGTGGTAGAGTGGAGTCTTAGCTAGGAACCCAGATTTCTGTTTGTTTAATAGGGAGGAAAGGAAGAAGATGATATGAGATCAGCTCATGGTGTCTGCCACAGCCTGTCTCAGATAACAACGTGTTATTGCACCGGGTGTAGGTGATGATGAGAGATTGGAATCACCTTGCTTTGAATGTGGCATTTGGCTTCTTTAGTGTAACAGAAGGACTTACTTTGTGTCCAGAATTAAAGTTCTGAGCTCTAACTCTGACACTAAGTGCCAATCACTTGACTTTCTGTGCCTCTGAGCTTTCTTTTCCATTGTCAGTGAAAGAGGCAGATATGCTGGAAATTCCTCAGCATTCCTTACCAGGCTCTTGTTTCTGCATTTACCCTTCTGCTGATGCCATCAGATCCTTAGGGCAGTGGTTACAACTCCCTCACTCGACCTGGTGATGAGGTGCTCATGGAGAAATCCAGATAGACTCTGGCCGATTACAACTCTAAATGAATGGGAGGAAGAATGGGCAACCCAGATGTGTGACAATACACTTTCTCTCATTCTCTCTCTCTGCTTTAGTTTTGCATTCACACAGATGCTCAATTGAGCTTCTCATTGAGTTTCCTAAATGACATGCATTCATTCATGAAGCTCTAGTAAGCAAAGCAAGCTCTATTCTACTGAAGAATTTATGGGTGTGTGAAAGAGATCTAACTTGCCTGCTTGACAGTCAACAATTTAAGAATCCATAAAGATAATCGTGGTCTTCAGAGCCATCGCTCAGCTATACTAGAGGTGGGTTCGCCCCCTTGCCACTGCCCCAGGCAGAGCCAGCTTTTCCAGCTCGACTCTTATCTCTATCCACACTTCAACACCCAGCCAACTTCCAGGCCCAAATTATGAACCAAAATAGCAAATAGAAACTGTGGCCTTCACACAGCAAAATAAGTTATTTACTGATTTGCATCAGCAACATATTATTTTGCCAAATAAAGTGAAGGGACAAGTATACAGGGACATCTCCCTCAAAAGATGGGAGGGGCCGTAATTATCTTATTTCCATAACACTTCAATGAATGAAGAGATGAAATAATTGAAAGAAAAGTGAGGAACAGAGTGAACCTTTTTTAATGGATGCCGTTTACTCGTGGATCATTACATTCCAGCCTTAATCATTGGATGCACACTTTTATCCTTACCCTTGGATCCAAAGTATGGGGGTATCGGGATGGTTTGGGACTTGTTCCAGATGACAGCTTGCAGCAGGAGTGGAACCACAGCCAGAGCTTCTAATTCCATTGCTCAAAATCCTTGAGGTCTTGGCTTCTCAGTGGAGCCTGTTCCATCTTCTGGTCAACCGTCTGTCTGAGTCCAGACTTCCCCCGGTAAAGGCAGGGCTCCCAGCAGCAGCAGATTGGACCTGAGTGGCTGCAGTTCCCCAAGATTACTTGAACTATCTTGATTGGAGCTTTCCTAATGGCCACCTAGGAGTCCTTGTAATCTGATAACAATGGACACTCAGCAAAGTGCTTATCAGTTGCTTCACAATGACAAATATTTGCCAGCAGAGCAGATGAAAAGGAAGCTCATGAAAGAGTTTCTTTATATGGGAGCAGTAGTGAAGGCATGTTGTTCAGAGGCTACTGGGAAAACCATAGCCCAGCCAGGATTGCTGGTTGGATGGAAGCATGGAAACTGCCTTAAAATTATCACAAGAAAAGTTTGTTTAGTAGTAGAGGAAGATGGAAGAAAAATCCTACACATCAATGTGGTCGCTACTAGCCTCACATGGCTTCTTAACCATTGAATAAGGCAAACAAGAAAGGCCTCCATTATCACTATCTGCACTTTTTAGACACTCAATAATCACACAGGGCTAGTAGAAAATGCATTGGTTAGCATAGATATCAAACATTCCATCATCACAGAAAGTTGTACTGGGCAGCCCTGGTCTTGAGGGTGAAGTGGTGAGATTGGAGAAACTCCTCAATGACAATGGAGCTAGTCCACAGTGAGCGTCTGCTGGCAGTGCTGGAGCTAACACTACAAATCTCAGCATTGCTCTGTTTTGTCCATCCAGTAAGCAACAATAGCAATATCCAGAGATTTTTTTTAAAAGTGCAAAAAATGTGGCCAAGTATGCATAACATGAAATATATCTTCTTAACCATTTTGAGCATACTGCTCAATATTAGTTATATTCACCGTGTGATCAAACTTCATATATTTTTCATCTTGCAAAACAGAAACTTAGAATTCACTAAACAATCCTCACTTTCTTCTCTCACTTGCACCTGGCAAGAGCCATTGCACTTTCTATTGTTATGAACCTGACTACTCTGAACACCTCACATGGATGGAGTAATATAATGTCTGTGTTTTGTTTTTGTAACTCACTCAGCACAATGTCTTGCAGTTTCATTCATTCTGCAGCATGTGTCAGAATTTCCTTCCTTCTTAGGACAGAATAATACTCCATTTTTCAAAGGTTAAAATACGGTTTGCATTCCTAAGCATCCACTGCCAATGAAGATGTGGTCTGCAGTGCTATGGTATCGGGAAGTACCATGGAATCTCTAGAGGTGGGGCCTAGCAGTAGGTCCTTGGCTCACTGAGGATCTTGAAAGGTGATTCTCCCACAGGGTTATTTAAAAAGCCTGCATTTGGCCCCACCCAGTCTTCTCTGCTCCTGACTCAAGTGTAATTACTCAATTGTTCCAGAATGTTCTCAAGTGGCAAAGAACTTGGTTGAATTGTGTCTGTGTGTGAGTGCTTCCTTGGAAGGCTTCTGGGTTATGGATTAAAATGTTGGGCAGGGAAGTGAAGTGTTGTCTTCATTTGTCAATTATTTACTTGTAACTCATAAATTTAAAAATTGAATTTTGTCTTTTTCTTCTGATTATTAGAATTTGCATGAATATAAATTCTGTATTATATTTTTACTTATACTTATGGATAAATATATAGAGATATTTGAACCCCCACACAAACACACACACATATACATATTCTGAGTCTTTTGTTAGTTTTGTGTATTGCAAATCTCTTCTGCTCTCTGACGTACATGTGTAGGCTTTTAGAAGTGTTAATTGATGAACAGATGCACCTAATTTCAGTGTTGTCCAGTTGACCATGTTTCCCTTTTGATTAATGTGTTTTGTTCCTGTATAAAGCATTTTGTGGGTTTGGGAACTTTGGAGGTTATGGCAGCCTTATCCAGTATAATTTTCTAGAAGCAGGATTGCTTACTGGAATTTATGTTTGTGCATAGTATGTGCAGGAATAGGGTTTGGCTTTCTTTCCCTTTGGGCCTAATATAATTTACTGAGGGAACATTCTTCCTGCACTATCCCACTGTTCTGCATTGCTCTAGAATCAAGTGCTGACATCTGGATGGACCCACCTTTGTTCTGACTTCCCTGTCTTTATGCTATTCTGCTCTTTATCATTTGTTCTATCTGTGTAATAAATCTGGACCATCACTAGATAAATCCTAGAACTTTGTTATTTTTTCATAAGGGGAACAAGCTCTACAGAAATAATGATCCACCTAAAGGAAACAATTAAGAAACACAGACACAAACAGAACTCTTCATGTCCCCTATTCTAAATGTAAAAACTCGAGTAGTAAAAACTGTCCCTTATGATTTGTTCCCTCACTGACACTACTCCCAGCTCTCCTGCAGGACCTCTGTGGTCTCCTTCTTAGGTTTGTGGCAGCACCCCATTTCAGGACGGCTCCTGATCTTGCCTACTGTGCTGCCTCTGGTCTGAAAGACATATTAATTATACCTATTTTCCATTATTTACATGACATTACTTATTGTTCTTTCCCTGCTCTCAAAATCTGTGTTTAAATCGAGCATCTGGGGAGCTCAGGGTTCCCTTCTGAAGCTGAGTGTGCCTGTTATGTGGGGCAGACATGGGAGACATGGAAACCCAGATGGTCCTCATGAATAAGCTCAACCTGGGGAGAAGTAGAGGCCATGCACACAGGCCAGGCCACTCCTGGCATCTTCCTGGTGTATCTACCCACTTATCCCACTTGCAGTCCTTTAGTAAATGGTAAATCCTTCATGCTGCCTGCATCATAGAAGAGAAAGACTGAAGTGATGGAAGGGCAAGAGGTGTGTGCCAGGAGATGAGGCTTACCAAAGGACCGTGGAACCTTTGCTTGTTTCCTTCCAGGCATGCCCTGGGGAGGTTTCCAAGCCTCAATAAGAACCTGGACAAACTTTCTGCGGAACCTTTTAAAAATCCCTGAGTCATATCTTTAATAAGATAAAGACTTTTATCCATGGAAAAATAAGCATCTAGATAAACCCAATCACTTCCACATTCTCCTTCCCTATTTATACACACCTATTAAACACACAAGTACCTACACCTCTGTTTTCCTTCTTTGCATATGGCAAAATTTTCTCTATGAAATTGTCTGTATCAATACAAGAGTAAGCCTCTGAAGCATCACCACAAGAGCGCTGAGTCCTCAAGAGTGCTCATCCTAGACAGCAGGACCAGGACTGCTCTTCTCTCTGCAATAAGTGGACCCCAGACTTCTACCAGGAAGGGTTATTTCACTGAAATTCATGTCTATATTGCCCAACCTGAGTTTTTATGATAACTTTTTATTTTGAAATATTTGAAGCCTCACAAGGAGTTGCAAAAACAGGACAGAGTTCCTCTGTAAATTTCACCGTTTCCTCACAAGTTACCTTCCTGGAAATCATGATGAACTGTTGTTAGATACTATGTGTTGGTCCCACAATCCCCCCTCCCACACATTCATATGGTAGAGCCTAAAACTCAATGAGACACTATTAAGAGGTAAGGCCTTTTGGGATGTGATTGAGACTTGAGAGCTCTGACTTCATAATGTGATTAGTGCCCTTATTAAAAGCTTTTAGGGGAGATACCAGAAACAAATCCACTATTCCCACTATGGGAGGACACAGAGAAGGCACCACCTCTGGAGCGTAAGCCCTCAACAGACACCAGAGCTGTTGTCATTTTGATCCCAGACATTCCAGACTCCAGAATTTCTGTTGTTTACAAATTACCCACTCTAAGGTATTCTCTATAGCAGTCCCCAAATCTAAGGCACTTGTCCAAATCAGGAAACTGACAGTGATACCATAATACGACCTCAGGCCCAGACCTTATTCAAATGCTTCACAATCTCCAGGTGTTGGAGGAGTTTCTGTTTTTTACTCTTTCATTTATTTCTAACTTCAATCCATTATGATCTGATAGAATACAAGGTAGTGTCTCTATCTTCTTGTATTTGCTAACATTAGCTTTGTGGCATAATATATGGTCTATTTTAGAGAAGGATCCATGTGCTGTTGAGAAGAAAGTGTATTCGCTCTTGGTTGGATGGTATATTATATAAATGTCTGTTAAGTCTAAATTATTGATTGTGTTATTGAGATCTATGGTTTCTTTGTTCAATTATTATTTGGAAGATCTGTCCAGTGGTGAGAGAGGCATGTTAAAATCACCTAGTATTATTGTGTTACGATCTATTTGGATTCTAAAATTGAGAAGGATTTGTTTGACATACATGGGTGAGCCACTGTTTGGGGCATAGATGTTCAGGATTGTTATATCTTGCTGATTTATGCTTCCCTTAAGCAGAATAAAATGTCCTTCTTTATCCCTTCTGACTAACTTTGGCTTGAAGTCCACATTATTTGAAATGAGGATGGATACTCCAGCTTTTTTGCTGAGTCCATGTGCATGGTATGTTTTTCCCCATCCTTTCACCTTTAGTCTATGGGTATTTCTTTCTATGAGGTGAGTCTCTTGCAGGCAACATATTGTTGGATCTTTCTTTTTCATCCAATCTGCCAGTATATGTCTTTTGATTGATGAGTTCAGGCCATTAACATTCAGGGTTATTATTGAGATATGATTTGCATTCCTGGTTATTTGATTCATTTTTAAAATTTTATTTATTTATTTATTTATTTTTATTTATATATTTTTTATTGTAAACAAATGGGATACATGTTGTTTCTCTGTTTGTACATGGTGTAAAGGCATACCATTTGTGTAATCATAAATTTACATAGGATAATGTTGTTTGATTCATTCTGTTATTTTTTCCCCTTCCCCCCACTCCTCCCACTCCTCTTTTCCCTCTATACAGTCCTTCCTTCCTCCATTCTTGCCCCGCTCCCTAACGCTAACTCTAACCCTAACACTAACCCCACCCACCCCCCATTATGTGTCATCATCCACTTATTAGCGATATCATTCTTCCTTTGGTTTTTTGAGATTGGCTTATCTCACTTAGCATGATATTCTCCAGTTTCATCCATTTGTCTGCAAAGGCCATAATTTTATCATTCTTTATGGCTGAGTAATATTCCATTGTATATATATACCACATTTTCTTTATCCATTCATTAATTGAAGGACATCTAGGTTGGTTCCACAATCTGGCTATTGTGAACTGAGCAGCTATGAACATTGATGTGGCTGTATGTCTGTAATATGCTGATTTTAAGTTCGTTGGGTATAGGCCAAGGAGTGGGATAGCTGGGTCAAATGGTGGTTCCATTCCAAGTTTTCTAAGGAGTCTCCACACTGCTTTCCAGAGTGGGTGCACTAATTTGTAGCCCCACCAGCAATGTATGAGTGTACCTTTCTCCCCACATCCTCGCCAACACCTGTTGTTGCTTGTATTCTTGATAATCGCCATTCTAATTGGGGTGAGATGGAATCTTAGGGTGGTTTTGATTTGCATTTCTCTTAATAATAGAGATGTTGAACATTTTTCCATATGTTTGTTGATTGCTTGTAGATCTTCTGTGAAGTGTCTATTCATTTCCTTAGCCCATTTGTCAATTGGATTATTTGCATTCTTGGTGTAAAGTTTTTTGAGTTCTTTATAGATTCTGGAGATTAGCGCTCTATCTGAAGTATGATTGGCAAAGATTTTCTCCCACTCTGTAGGCTCTTTCTTCGCATTGCTGATAGTTTCCTTTGCTGAGAGAAATCTTTTTAGTTTGAATCTATCCCAGTTATTAATTCTTGCTTTTATTTCTTGTGCTATGGGAGTCCTGTTGAGGAAGTCTGGTCCTAAGCCAACATGTTGAAGCTCTGGACCTACTTTTTCTTCTATAAGATGCAAGGTCTCTGGTCTGATTCCGAGATCCTTAATCCATTTTGAGTTTAGGTTTGTGCATGGTGAGAGATATGGGTTTAGTTTCATTCTGTTGCATATGGATTTCCACTTCTCCCAGCACCATTTGTTGAAGAGGCTATCTTTTCTCCATTGCATATTTTTGGCCCCTTTGTCTAGTATGAGACAATTGTATTTATTTGGGTTTGTATCCATGCCCTCTATTCTCTACCATTGATCCACCTTTCTATTTTGGTACCAATACCATGCCGTTTTTGTTACTATTGCTTTGTAATAGAGTTGAAGATCTGGTATTGCGATACCCCCTGCTTCACTCTTTCTGCCAAGGATTGCTTTAGCTATTCTGGGTTTTTTATTCTTCCAGATGAATTTCATAATTGCTTGCTCTATTTCTGTAAGGTACATCACTGGGATTTTAATTGGAATTGCATTGAATCTGTATAGAACTTTTGGTAGTATGGCCATTTTGACAATATTAATTCTTCCTATCCAAGAACATGGGAGATCTTTCCATCTTCTAAGGTTTTCTTTAATTTCTTTCTTTAGTGTTCTGTAGTTCTCATTATAGAGGTCTTTCACCTCTTTGTGAGATTGATTCCCAAGTATTTTATTTTTTTCGAAGCTTTTGTGAATGGGGTAGTTTTCCTAATTTCTCTTTCTGAAGATTCATCGCTTATGTATAAAAATGCCTTAGATTTATGTGCATTGATCTTATATCCCACTACTTTACTAAATTCACTTATGAGATCTAAAAGTTTTCTGGTGGAATTTCCTGGTTCCTCTAAGTATACCATCATATCATCAGCAAATAGGGATAGTTTGAGTTCTTCTTTTCCTATTCGTATCCCTTTAATTTCTTTGGTCTGTCTAATTGCTCTGGCTAGAATTTCAAGGATGATATTGAAAAGAAGTGGTGAAAGAGGGCATCCCTGCCTTGTTCCAGTTTTTAGGGGGAATGCTTTTAGTTTTTCACCATTTAGAATGATATTAGTCATGGGTTTAGCATGGATGGCCTTTACAATGTTAAGGAATGTTCCCACTATCCCTATTTTTTCTAGTGTTTTGAGCATGAAGGGGTGCTGTATTTTATCAAATGCTTTCTCTGCATCTATTGAAATAATCATGTGATTCTTGACTTTAAGTCTATTGATATGGTGAATTACATTTATTGATTTCCTGATGTTGAACCAACCTTGCATCCCTGGGATGAAACCCACTTGATCATGGGGCACTATCTTTTTAATATGTTTTTGTATGTGATTTGCTAAAATTTTGTTGAGAATTTTTGCGTCGATGTTCATCAAGGATATTGGTCTGAAATTTTCTTTCCTCGATGTGTCTCTGTCTGATTTAGGTATCAGGGTAATATTGGCTTCATAGAATGAGTTTGGGAGGGTTCCCTCCTCTTCCATTTTATGGAATACTTTGAGAAGTATTGGAATGAGCTCTTCTTTAAAGGTTTTGTAGAACTCGGCTGAGAACCCATCTGGTCCTGGAATTTTCTTTGTTGGTAGGCTTTTGATGACTTCTTCTATTTCATTACTTGAAATTGGTCTATTTAAATTGTGTATTTCCTCCTCGTTCAGTTTAGGCAATTCATATGTCTCTAGAAACCTGTTGATGTCTTCGAAATTTTCTCTTTTGTTGGAGTATAGATTTTCAAAATAGTTTCTAATTATGTTTTGTATTTCAGTCATGTCTGTTGTGATATTTCCTTGTTCATTCCGAATTTTAGTGATTTGGGTTTTCTCTCGTCTTCTCTTTGTTAGTGTGGCTAAAGTTTATCAATTTTATTTATTTTTTCAAAGAACCAACTATTTATTTTGTCAATTTTTTGTATTGTTTCTTTTGTTTCAATTTTGTTGATTTCAGCTCTGAGTTTAACTATTTCCTGTCTTCTTCTACTTTTGGTGTTGGTCTGTTCTTCTTTTTCTAGGAGTTTGAGCTGTAGTGTTAGGTCGTTTATTTGTTGAGTTTTACTTCTTTTATTAAATGTGCTCCATGAAATAAATTTTCCTCTAAGTACTGCTTTCATAGTGTCCCAGAGATTTTGATATGATGTTTCTTTTTTCTCATTTAACTCTAAGAATTTTTTAATTTCCTTCCTAATATCTTCTGTTATCCATTCATCCTATAAGAGCATATTGTTTAATCTCCAGGTGTTGGAGTAGTTTCTGTTTTTTACTCTTTCATTTATTTCTAACTTCAATCCATTATGATCTGATAGAATACAGGGTAGTGTCTCTATCTTCTTGTATTTGCTGACATTAGCTTTGTGGCACAATAATGGTCTATTTTAGAGAAGGATCCATGTGCTGCTGAGAAGAAAATGTATTCACTCTTGGTTGGATGGTATATTCCATAAATGTCTGTTAAGTCTAAATTATTGATTGTGTTATTGAGATCTATGGTTTCTTTGTTCAATTTTTGTTTGGAAGATCTGTCCAGTGGTGAGAGAGGCGTGTTAAAATTACCTAGTATTATTGTGTTGTGGTCTATTTGGTTTCTAAAATTGAGAAGGATTTGTTTAACATACATGGATGAGCCACTGTTTGGGGCATAGATGTTTAGGATTGTTATAACTTGCTGATTTATGCTTCCCTTAAGCAGTATGAAATGTCCCTCTTTATCCCTTCTGACTAACTTTGGCTTGAAGTCCACATTATTGAAATGAGGATGGATACTCCAGCTTTTTTGCTGAGTCCATGTGCATGGTATGTTTTTCCCCATCCTTTCACCTTTAGTCTATGTGTATCTCTTTCTATGAGGTGAGTCTCTTGCAGGCAACATATTGTTGGATCTTTCTTTGTAATCCAATCTGCCAGTATATGTCTTTTGATTGATGAGTTCAGGCCATTAACATTCAGGGTTATTACTGAGATATGATTTGCATTCCCAGTCATTTGATTCATATTTAAAATTTTGTTTATTTATTTTTTGACACATCTTGGTTTCTCCTTTATTTGACAGTTCCTTTATGATAATTCCTCCCTTTGCTAATTTGCTTCTTTGTTTTTTATCTCTTCCTCATTAAATATTTTGCTGAGAATGTCCTGTAATGCTGGCTTTTTTTTTTGTAAATTCTTTTAGCTTTTGTTTATCATGGAATGACTTTATTTCATCGTCAAATTTGAAGGTAAGTTTTGCTGGGTATAAGATTCTTGGTTGGCATTCATTTTCTTTCAGAGCTTGAAAAATGTTGTTCCAGGCCCTTCTAGCTTTTAGGGTCTGGATTGAAAAATCTGCTGATATCCGTATTGGTTTCCCCCTGAATGTAATTTGGTTCTTTTCTCTCAAAGCCTTTAAAATTCTGTCTTTATTTTGTATGTTAGGTATTTTCATTATAATGTGCCTTGGTGTGGGTCTGTTGTAATTTTGTGTATTTGGAGTCCTATATGCCTCTTGGACTTGATTTTCCATATCATTCTTCAGATTTGGGAAATTTTCTGATATTATTTCATTGAATAGGTTGTTCATTCCTTTGGTTTGTTTCTCTAAGCCTTCCTCAATCCCAATAATTCTCAAATTTGGCCTTTTCATGATATCCCATAGTTCTTGCAGATTCTGTTCATGCTTTCTTACCATCTTCTCTGTTTCTTCAACTTTGTTTTCGAGGTTAAATAATTTGTGTTCATTATCTGAAGTTCCGTCTTCCAGGTGTTCTATCCTATTGGTTATGCTTTCTATGGAGTTCTTAATTTGGTTTATTGTTTCCTTCATTTCAAGAATTTCTGTTTGGTTTTTTTTCAATATCTCTAACTCCTTATTGAAATGATCTTTTGCTTCCTGAATTTGCTCTGTTAACTGTTGATTGGTGCGATCATTCAATGCCTGCATTTGCTCTTTAATCTCATCATTTACTTCTCTGATCATTTTAATTATGTACATTCTGAACTCCCTTTCTGTCATTTCTTCTGCCATGCTGTCATTGGATTTTATTGATGTAACATCTAGATTTTTTGGGGGCATTTTCTTCCCTTGTTTTCTCATATTGTTCAGGAATCAGTGGGTCATTAAGATATTGCAGATTTCCTCTATCGACTTATAATGTCCCTGAAGATTGCTAGTATATCTCCTCTTATCCTTCAGTAGCCTGAAGTCTTGGAGGAAGTTGATAATACGGTGCTCCACAAGGAAGCTGCCTCTCTAGGGTTGGTGACCCTCAGGTGGGGTATATTCCCTGATAGTGGGAAGAGGTGCCTCCACTTGTTGACCAATGGTCATCCAAAGGGGAACTAGGCTGTGGGTTGAGGCAAGGCCTGTTTGAGCCTGTGTCTCTGGTTTTACCGTCCTTGTGGGAAAACCTCACCCGACAGGGAAGACTCACCCGGTGGGGAGGTCTCGCTGGTCAGTTCCCCTCCTAGAGTTTCCCCTCAATCTGCAACTACCTCCTGGGCTGGGCTGCCTTCCTCTGCAACGTTCCCAGGGGCCCAGACCTATCTCCTGGTCCTGGGAGCCTCACCCTTTACAGACGAGTCTCCTTAGGCTGCCTCTCCTCAGAGAATCTGCCCACAGTCCTGGAAACTTCGCTCCACCCCTAGGCATGTCTCTGTGCAGCTCTTCCACCAAGAAACTGGTCCTGGAACCCGGCTCTGCACCTAATCGTCTTGCTATTCAGCCCCTCCTGTGAGCCGCCAACTGGAGCCCCATATAATAGCTCCGAGACCCAGAGACCCACCACACACCTCTTCCTCCGGACAGCCACCCGGTGTTCCGATGCAGTCACTAGGAGTCCAAGCAACTCACTTCGCGTCTCCTCCTTCCACCAACCGCCCGTAGCTCTAGGCAGTCATTCCGAGTCCAAGTGACCGGCCCTGTTCCTCCTCCTCCTCGGGGTAGCCCCCTGGGTGTTCAAGAACGGTCACTCGGAGACCAAGGAACCCACCACGCTCCTCCTCCAGGCAGGCCACCGGTGTTCATGATCGGTCGCTTTGAGTCCTAACAACTCACCACTCGCCTCCTCCTCTGGCAACCCCCTATAGCTCTGATGCAGTCACTCCTAGACCAAGTGACTCGCCGCGCTTCTCCTCTTCCTCCGGGCAACCCCCCGGTGTTCAGAAGCGATCTCTCTGAGTCCAAATAGCTCGCCACGCAGCTCCTCCTCAGGCAGCCACCCAGAGTCCCAGTGGTTGCTCCGAGTCCAATCAATGTGCTGAGCCGCCTCCTCTATGATGATCCCAGTTGTCCGTGTTTACTGCTCCAGCGGCGGGGGGTTAACCTGGCTCTTAAGCTAGGTTTATCCCTAATGATAATGTGCATACAAACAATGCAGTATATATTTTTTTCAGTCCAAACTTCAAGAGTTTGTATTTATTTTATTTCTCTTAGTTAATCATGGTGACTTCAAGGTATTAAACATCTTTATAATTCTTCAGCAGTGCAAAATTTCAGACTTTGACTGGTACTGCTCCAAGACTCCATCAGTTGGATGCTGTCATTGCAACAATGCCTAAGTATGTAAGCTGATGTGTTATGGTCAGAGAATGTTGCCATACTTGTGAAATAACTATGTTTTGCTATTTCAGAAATTAAATCATAGGAGGCAGAACTATTTTTATCAACCAGGAATCTTGTACTTAAAACCAAGATCTAAGTCATTGTAGCAGGGTTCGATAGTGATGAAATGAAAGTATTATGCAGAATTTTGAAGATAAAGCTAGCATTGTTTTTAGCCATCACAAGGTGGAGAAGATCCTTCTTCCTAGTGTTTTCACAGTCTAAGCAGTATGAACAATGTAATATCACCTGTGGCACTGAGAACCAGCGGAAAGTTCTGAATTAACCCTGCCGATCAACTCTGTGCTGTGACTGTAGAGATGGGAGTTATAACTGAAAAAGTGAGCCTGCAAATTTATGTTGTGACAGAAAGTGACCATGCTTTCACAAATAACGTGGTCCTAAGGGAGGAACTTGAAAGTCCAATATTGGGGAGTGTTTCAACTTATTGGACCTCAGTAGGATCTGACAGACATACATGGACAGTAAATCTGAAAAATCATAAATGCACAGTAATACACAGGACACAGCAGTTGAAAAAAGTTTTCTAAATGAAGCTGAATACAGGTGGAATATAATCTCTTTGGCCTTGCTATTCAAAATATGTTGGACTTATTGGCTCCTTTGTTATCAGTGAAAAAACTTCAGAAATCAGGAAGTTTAGATCCATCACTTAGCATCTCTTCTGAAGCTAAGTTTCATTGGAAATCAATAGAATGATTTTTACAAATTGGGACCCTCATTTAAATAAAGGCACATGAAATAGTAATACAATTGTAGACAATTCTAAGCATTGTACTCTTTTCCATAACATTTAAATATAAGTTAAAAGAAGAACGTTTAAATTTTTGAGTATATGAAAACTCAGGTGGGAGAATAAGCTGTTTTAAGTAGAGAGAATAGTCAGATAATCTACTGAACTTTAATCTGGAGGAGCAAAAACCCTCCTTTTGAAATCATAAAATTTGATATAACAACAATGAAATAGAAACAAAATCAAGTATCTATTAGTAGATAATGTCATTTAAAAATGTCTTGAGGAAACTGAGGTCTGTTCAATTGCTCCAGTGAAGATGTGGAACACAGGTTAAAGACTGGGTTCAACCCCTGATAATTTGAAAGCTCTCTCAGCTGTTCTTAGCACCTGCCTCCACAAAGACAGCCCTTCTCAAGGTGGAATTTTATCCCACATTTCTTTTCTGTCTAACTGTGAACTTCCAGGCCAACACTGGGTCATAAAGCAGTTCTTTTGGGGATATGGCTCTAAGCGAAGGAATCATAAAGAACTGCTTCACACACAGGCAGAGCTGCCTTGGGTTTCCTCATTGACCCTGCTGGATATGCATTGCTTATCACAGGTTACTGGAGTACTACGTGCTGCAGAGATCTACAAACAAGCCACAGCCACATCAAAATTGCCACCAAAGCAAGGGGGTTGCTTCTACTGCAAAGAGAAGATACCACTTAAAATCCTACAAATCTAGAACAAAACCCCAAATATCCCACCACTGGGGGAGCTTTCACTGACAGGAGAAAAAGTTATTCTGTGTATCCACAAGTGACTGAATGAAAACCACAGATGAGCCTTGACAATCTGTGTGGCAGCAGAGAAACAGAAACAGAAACAAAAGTTGCTGGACCATTGATGTGAGTGGGAGAATCACTCATTTAAAATGTCTAAGCCGTCGTCTTGTTTACCATTAATGTCTACTCCACTTAAGTCATACCCACAGCTTACTTCTGAGTGAACAGAGTGACATTCTTTTCAAATGTGTGTCTGCATCTCCCTTGAGATGTAGTCATATTGTCTATGGAATGCATTTTGTTTTCAATTATAGAAATAAATCTCATCAAATAGCACATTATAACTTCTTTACTGTTCTTCTCCTATCACCTCTTTTCAAAATATATAACTTTAACAGTTTTTCAAATATATAAGACATTTTTTTGAAGTGTATTTGCTAATGCATAGAAGAACCCTGTAGATCCCAAAACTGTAGCAGGAAAAATGGATGGTTAGGGGTATCTTCAGTAAGAAAATGAACCCATAAAATAGATGAGTTAGTAACTAAGGGTGAGAGGGTGCCTGGCTTTCCTCTGCTGTTCTCATTTTCTGAAGAAATGAATGGTAAAAGTCATTGGTTAAAAAAGCCTGTTTACAATAAAATCTTTTCTGAAATTGTCTTTTTTTCATAACTTTTTATTTCTATTTAAATGTTAGTAAAAGCTTATCAATTTACAATCATACAATTTGCTAAAAATTGTATCAAAACACTAAATCAGTTTGAAGAGGATCTATCTATCTATCTATCTATCCATCTATCTAATAATTCTCAACTTATTTAGATTTGGAATTTATGGAAATGTTGACAAACACACACATACTCATATGAGCATATGCATAATTATGTACATATAGTATATTTTGCTATCTGTAATTATAAGTATATGTCAAATTATAAATGAATATTTATATTTCATTTTTAAAATAGTTTCTGTTAAACAAAAGTTTAATTGACTTTCATTCATTAACTTTGTATTCAAAAAATGTGCTAAATTAACTTGCTTAATACATTAGAACTTCCTAAAAATTATCTTGTTAAATTTAATACATTAGAATGCTCCAAAAATTTTTATGTGCTTAGTAGATTGTAAGGAAATACAATGTGAATAATGATTGTTTTAGTTCTGAGTTTCCACTCCTAGTCATCTTTTTGTCTTAATCCACTAGCTCCCACCTTCAGAAGAATGGTGAACAGAAGTGGCCTCCTGATGTCTGAGTCTTGATCTCAGGGGCAATTTTACAATATTTACCACTAACTGTGTTCATGTGCTTTTGTATTTTTTAATATCCTTTATCTGACTGGGAAAGTTCACTTCTATTCTAATCTGCTCAAGTTTTCATTTTGTTTTGTTTAACTTATTATTAGACATTTCAAATTATGGTTAGGCATCAATTTCATCAAATTTTCACTATAATTACTGAGAATGATGACATGATCTGGTTTTATGTTTCTTATTCAGTTAGACTGAGTGTATTGTGGTTTTCAATGACTTCATCAATTATATCTGTATTTTCACCTGTGGGCATAAGTTATGCATGGTAAATTCTTATTTTAATATCTCTTAGATTTATAAGAATTCCTCTATATTTCTTACACAAGTGTTCATTTTCTATTTCTCTTTTTTTATTGATTTTCCTTGCTAGGCAACTATTGATTTTATTATTTGTTGTAACAAATTGACTTCTAGCTTGATACATTTATTTGTGTTTTACTTATTTTTTGTCCTTTTTGGGATTAGCTTGATATTATTCTTCTAGTAGGTTTAAAAGTATACTTATACTATGCATTTTTAATTTTTTTGAAAACAATACATAGATTTAGATTTAGAAATCATCTAATCACAGTATAGTTTCATCCTGTGACATTTTGTTTTATTCACACTTTTTAAAAATAATATAGATAATTTATTCATGCTTTCAAAAATATCTTCTAAATTTCTCATTGATTCATTGTTAATTTAGAACTGTCTGTATTTATTTCTGTTGAATCTCCATTGCTATGCAAGGCCCAGAATACAATTCAGTACCGAAGATTGCCCTAAGGGTTCCAGGGCGTAAATGCCGGGCAATTTCAGGATTGTATTTATTTCTGAAATAAAAAATATAATTATTCTTTTGTTATTCATTTCAAACTGGAATTTACAAGATTATATATTTTATACAACTTCAGTTCTGAATGCATTTTAAAATATTCTGTTTTGAGGTGTAGTGTTCTATAAATGTAAGGTAGATCAAGTTTCAAAACTTTACTTTTACCTGAAAACAACAAATAAAAAAAAAAAGACAAAAAAATCTTTACTTCTAACCTTCAACATCTTTAGGTATGTCTCTGCTTTTGCCCTGCTTTTACTCATGTCACATACCCTCAGTGACTGAGAAGTTCATGACTGGAAACCCCTGATAATCAAACATTATTTTTTCTCTTTTTTCTCATTTTTAATTTGTCAACACTTGATCTATACATTTTGAGTTAATTGGTCAAAGAAAAAAATACACAATCCTACTGTACTGACTTATTAAACAATGAAGTAACTTTCTCTCTTCCTTCTTCAACATCATGAATATGATATTTTAAAATAACATTTATCAGTTTGTAGAGTGCTTGCCTTGCACTGGGTTTGATCCCCAGTACTGCAGAATAAATAAATAAATAAATAAATAAATAAATAACATTTAGATTTTTTTTACTTACAATGAGAAAAGACTATATTAGTGTGCTATTCTGATATTTATCAGTCTTATTTTGCTTACTGTTTCCATGGTATATCTCTTTACCTATTTTAACTCCTAAGTCCTCCAAATCCTCATGTTTAAAGTGTGTATCTTTTAAACTACACAAATTTTTGTTTGTTCTTATTTTTAATGCAGAATGACATTTCTGTTTCTAATTAGGGTATTTAATGCATGTACCCATAATGTAGTATCTTTTTAAAATTTATTTTTAAAAAGTGATGTTAGATTAACAGAAAAATTGATAAGATAGCACACAGTGTTCCTATTTTCACCCCACATCAAGTTTCTCATGGAATTAGCATCTTATATTGGTAGGGTAATTTGTTATGATTAATAAACAGATACTAATACATTTTCATAAACTAAAATTTGTATCTACTCAGATTTTCTTAGCTCTTGCCTATTGTCTTTTCAGTCTCAGTGTCCCTTCAGGATACCACACTGCATCCACTTGTCATGTCTCTTAGTCACAGGGAGGTTGGGATTTGCTCCCAAGGGAGTCTGGTCTGTTGTCCTGGGGTGTAACTATGAGGATTCCAACTGAAAGGCATTTTATATAAACCCATGTGTTCCAGGATGCTCCCAGCATAGCCCAGCAGAGTGGTGGGACACTCCTCTGTGTGCTACCTGTAAGCTGGACCTGAAAAGTGGGAAATCACACAACGCAATGCCAAATATTGTGGTCACTTCCATGGACTCTGGGATTCCAAATGCTTGCTACTTGACACCTTTTTGATATTTTTAGATGATGTTCTTTTAAAAACTATCTTTCTGGCATTTCTTTGTTTTGCACAGGGAATGATATCTACAAAAACTAGACTTCCCTGAACACTTAAGCCTTTGCTCTATACTGCAGACTAGCTTTCCAGAAACATAGTACAAAGGTTCACTTTTGCTAACTGGATGTCACAGTATATGTCCCCAATTTTGCACCCATGTCCATCAGTAGCAATATTGACACTTGAAAAAGAGAGGTGGGGGATTCATTCATTGGTTTACTCAAAGCATATTTTGGAACTTTCACTGTAGAGCAAATATTCTTCTTGGTCTTACTAAAAAGAGTCCTCCAGATTCTAAAAGGAAAATTTTTAAAGCTTCTTTATTAACCTGCAAGCTATTAAGAAGACACTTTCTCCAATTCCATCCATTTATTTGCAAATGCCTTAATATTCTTCTTCTTTGTGGCTCAATAATATTCCATTGGGTATAAATACCACAGTTTCTTATCCAATCATCTGTTGAAGGGCAATGAGGTTGGTTTCACAATCTAGATATTGTGAATTGAGTTCCTATAAATTTTGATGTGGTGTGTTACCGCAGTTTGCTAATTTTAAGTCCTTTGGGTATAAACTGAGGAGTGGGATAACTGGGCAAAGTGTGGGTCCATTCCAAGTTTTCTGAGGAATGTCCACACTGCATTCCAGAGTGGCTGCACCAATTTGCAACTCTACCAGCAATGTAAAAGTGTGCCTTTCCCCCCAATCCACACCAATATCTATTATTGTTTGTGTTCTTGATAATAACCATTCTAATTGGAGTAAGAAGAAATCTTAGAGTTGTTTCAATTTTCATTTATCTAATTACTAGAGATGTTGAACACTTTTTAATATGTCTATTAATCACATGTCTTCTTCTGTAAAGTGTCCATTTATTGCCCATTTATTGATTGGGTTCTTTGTATTTTTCGTGTAAAGTTTTGTAAGTTCTTCATAAATTTTGGAGGTAAGTGCTTTATCTGAAGTGTGTGTGGACAAGATTTTTCTCCCACTCTGGAGAATATCATGCTAAGTGAAATAAACCAATCCTAAAAAACCAAAGGCTGAATATTTCCCCTGATAAGTGGATGATGATATATAATGTGGGTGGGGGCTGGGGAGTATGAGAAGAATGGAGAAACTTTAGATTATGTAGAAGGAAATGAGAGGGGGGCATGAAAAATGGTTGACTGAGACAGACAGCATTACCCTGTGTTCATGTATGATTCCACAAATGTTATAAATCTACATCGTGCACAACCATATAAATGAAATGATGTACCTCATTTGTGTACAATGAATCAAAATATAGTCTGTAAAAAATAAAATAAAAAAATAAATAATTTTTAAAATATCCAAATTAAAGAAGACACTTTCTCAGAAAATAAAAAAGTCACCTTTGAGAATGAAACCTTCTTTTATTCACAAGCCTAAAGAGTTATCCTGAGGTCTTTCCTTTATTTATTTTTTCCTTTTTTCCTTTTTGGACGTGCTGGGACTGGAACTCAGGGTCTCTGTTGTGCTAGGCAAGCACTGCACCACAGGGCTACACCCACAACTGAAGCCCTTCCTTGACTGAACACCATGTACTTCAACTCCAAGTAGGTTTCTGTTTCACCAAGAGCAGACTTTCCACTGGTTATCTTAACCTTTAAAGAGAAGCTTCTATTGCACAAATCAGAAAAAAAGAACAAAAACCAAACCAAAACAACAAAACCCACACAATTACATGAGAAGGAGGAGGACGATTTGAAATCTCCTGTATGTTTCAACTTTCTCCTTTAGCATGCATAACTTGGTGATCCATGTGACTCATTGTTTTTAGAGGGTGGTGAACAGAGGTTAATTTAACCACTTTTATGAAGCAAGGGTATATCACAGTGTAGACCAATGTGTTTTAATAGGCTTTTACAAATACACTAAATCCATAATTCATTTTTCATGCATTCTTTGTAGTAAGATGAGGTAATTTAAAATTATTGATCCATTGCTTGTGTGTGCTAGACAATGGTCTAATATCTTTTTTTCAATAGAAGTGATAGAAACAACCATAATTAAAATAGAAACATTAGCAGCTACCGCCATTTCTCATATGCCTCATGCAAGGCTCCCATGAGCGTCCTGCAGTCGCGGTGGTCAGTGCTCACTCAGCCGTGACTTAGACCTCTGCACTTCTGCTTATTTCACTGATAGGCAACTGCCCCTTGGAGGGCATTTGGACATCAAGGGAATCACTGATGTACTTCAAAGGATGATTGATTTGAATGTACATGTTGTTATAACAAATTTAAAAAATAAATAATACTCTGTATTACATGGTAAGGTTTATGAGGTATTCTTGCTTCAAAATTTTGTTTTAGTTAGGCAGAGCTGAATAAGTGACTAGTTTGCAGCAACAGATTTTTTTCTTCACAGCATGTTGTGCCCAAAAAAATTCAACATTTTTCCTATAGTAGTGCATACTTTTCTCTATGTGGGCCACACACACACACACACACACACACACACACATATATACGTAAAATTTAAGTATGATAACTGGCATGTGAGAAGATCTTTATACATAAATAACATTTATTGATTCATTTTCACTCTGTAACTGGGACTAATACCCTCAGACTTCATTAAATTATGATTTGCGAGAGTGAATTAAAATATACATGAGGTAAAAATATAGTCATTTTGTTTTTTGTAGTACTGGGGATGGAACCCAGGGCCCTGTGCTTGTAAGGCAAGCAATCTACCAAATGAGCTATGTCCCCAGCCCAAAATATAGTCTTCTTAGAAACACTTTCAATAGAATCATATCATCTCTTTCAAATATTTTAATATAATTATTAAATACTCTACTATAAAATAGCAATCATTACCCCCTTATAGATTATAAAACTGAGGCCTCTGAGGTTAGATACATTGCTAATTTGCTAAATTCGAGGGCTTAAAACTTTTTTATTTCAAATAACAGTTGGTTTTGTTACATTCAATATATCAGGTGTGAACTGATGGGGAAAGGATAAAAGGATGGAAAAAAGTTACCTTTTATGTGACATGTTGGAATTTGCATACAGTGAACTTATTTGAAGGCAGTGAATAAAGACACCACTGACAAAAAGCACTTGAAACATACTATCTTTTTTACAATTTCAATTCCAGGCATTACTTAGTGGTAGCTCCTCTGAATGGATTCAAAGGTGCTATTTTCAGTGTTTGATTCAGTAGCACTATATATTTTGTCTGCAAAGTTTTTTTAAAGTATATTGAAATATTTTCAAGTCTGTGTGTCTCATTTGGATTAACCAGGCAGGAGTCCCAATAACAAGAACCTAGAGTTACTCTTCCCTTTTTGTTTTTAAATTGACTTTCTTTTATTGAATGATGTACATTCACACACATGAAATCAACAATTTTTACTCCTCAAAGGGACTGCCCTTTCCAGTCCACCAAAGCAGCCCTGGCAGGGGGCAGAGTGACCCACCACCCACACATCCTGACTCTGGTCCCATAGTGTCCCCTGCCCAAACTCTTCAGTGACTCCTTTCTACTAGATAAGACACAAACTCCTTCCCAGGGTGCACCTCCTACCTTCTCTCCCAGACTTCAATTTCTGTGACTCATCCTCAAAACTCAAGCTTTAGCAAACGTGATGACTGGCATGTTCCAGAAGATGCCTTGCTCTGTCCTTCCTCCTGTACCTGTAGATGCTCCACCTCTGGAATCCCAGTCCCCACACGCCACCTTTCTTGGTTGGCCTTCATCCAGAACTGCACTAGAGCATCTGACTAGGCACCATAAGGTTTTGAACTTTTAGGTCCCTTTAGACTTTACGCCTCATTCATTTAACAATAATTTAGCCTTCACTGAGTGTTGGAGATTATGTCTCTGTCTGGAGAGTCAGGGTTCTGAGTTGAAAAGATGACTTAGAGATGTACTTCCTGCTCTGAATCCCTCCCTACCCTGAGAGCCCAATGAAGAGACAAAGGATCAATGCCAAAAAGTCGATAACATGGGTGTCACTGACACAGTCTCCTCTTCCAGGTGCTAATCTACTATACTAAACTTTTCTTATTCAATTACTGATGTGGTTTCTGTGAACATATTAGAATATTCACAACCTAATATGGGGAAGCATGGGGACCTTGATCATAATACTGAATAGATAACAGGGTTTTGGTAGAATTTTGATGTAGAGACCCCATGACCAGTAGGGATAATGATGCTTGGTGTTCATTTAATGCTAATGGAATTAATAAATAGTATAAATAATTTTAACTATGAGGTAGATAGATAATCAGTCATTATAGCAATTTAACAAATCAGGATTTAGAAAGCAAATCAGCCAGGCCAATTTACAAGGTCATGTAAAGATCTTGTGACAGTTCTTGAATCAGAGACTAGTTCTTTTCATGACTAAGCAGGAGTTCTTTCAAATTCTCAAAACATGGGGAAGCTTGACTTATTTCACTTAGCATGATGTTCTCTAATTTTATTCATTCATCTGCAAATGCCATAATAATATTATTCTTCTTTATGGCTGAATAATATTCATATATATACGACTATTATATATATGAATAATATATATATATTATAATATAATATATATGTGTATGTATGTATATATATATATGTATGTGTATATATATATATATATATATATATATATATATATATATATACACCACAGTTTCTTATCCATTCATTTGTTGAAGAAGTTGAAGAGCATCTAGGTTGGTTCCATAATCTAGTTATTGTGAATTGAGCTGCTATAAACATCAATGTGGCTGCATTACTGTACAATGCTAATTTTAAGTCCTTTGGGTATAAATCAATGAGTGGGATAATGGTAAAAAGGTGGGTCATGCTTCTTTTAGAAGGATATTTTTATTTTCATATTAAGTATAAACAATATTTTTATTCAACAAATTAAATTTTGTTTCATTCTGTGTGTTGAACAAATGTCATGGATAATGATTTCAGCACATATTCATTCATGAAATCTTATGTTCTGTACTGGGGATGTAGCTAAGTGGTAGAGCATTTGCCTAGCATGTGCCAGTCTATGGGTTTAATCTCCAGCACCTCAAAAAAATTGAAATCTTAGGCTCTGAATGCAACAGAATAAAATTCTATGGGCAGTAGAGTGAATTTAGTTTTTATATTCAAGAATCATTCATGCTAAAATAAGTCTAAAATTTAAAACTTTATAAATGAATGGGTCATTCCTTAAGTTTTGTGATACAGAACTTTTCAGATATTGAGGAGATAATGACTCAACAGCAAATTTAAATAATAATATTTTAATTTACTACTCTTATTTATTTGGAAAAATGTGTGATTTATTACTGAAAGTACATCTTATGTAGCTAATAATTAGGTAACAATTAATTTTTTCAAAAAGCAATTTTAAAATGTGGTAGAAAGAGGTAAGACATCCATTATCAATCATGTCAATATCCTGGTAATCTCATTGCAGAGAAATTAAATGAAAGTAAGAAAAAATTTTTTTTCTGTTACACTAAGAGTTATTTTGTATTTGTAGTTAAATAGTAGTTATAGTCCTTATAAAACTGGGGAAAATTGCATATTTTATAAACAAAGATGAGAACAAAATGTTTAAAAGATACTTTAAAATGTTCAATGCACTTCCATTGTGTTCTTGTATCTGAATCTTATGTGAGAGAATGTGTCATATGTATTACTGTAATTCAGAAACCTGAGGGACAACGGGTGATTAAATTGATTTATTTCAAATCACACTGAATTGCAGGTTTTCAACTCCAAACTTCTTTTTTCTTTCTCTCAAAATAGTCTGCATCCAAATCCAATGGATCAGAATGTTGTAGAGGGAGGTAACCAGGTGACATCACCAGCTACAGAAGAACATACCAACAATATTCTTGGTTTCTAAATATATTGTTTGACCTGCACCACTTTTTTGGGTTTATTGTCTGCACTTAGAAAACACAGTCTTAACTGCAATAGTTAACTAATTATTGGCTCCTCTACCCAGATAATGTTTTTTGTTTAACATCATTATATCACAAATATCACTAGATTTTAGGAATTACATACATGGATTGAAATGAATCTTATACACTGCCAAAGAATAAAGTGTTAAATATGGAGAAAAAAGTTACATTTAAAGAATTATCTAAGAAATTGGCATTGTAATGGTCCTTAGGTGGTGCTCATCACAGGAAAGCTTCTGGGATGATGGTTACGTGTGTTTTCCAGTTTGGAATATATGTACTTACACACATTTTGCATATGTGTACCATGCTATTATAAGCTTTAAAATCTGTTGTTTATTATTTTGGAAGGAAGTAGGCACTTCATAAAAATATTTTGTATGTTTTTGGTAGGTCATTTAATATTCAAATATATTTAAAATGCCTACATACCTTATAAGGGACACATAGACACATATGTCCACACGTGGGAAAGTGCAAAATATAATGAAAGTGTCATTCACAATATCAGAAAGTTTTATAAGTGTTTGTGGGAGAACACATACTATACTATACATCATAGACAAATCAAGACCTAAATACCAAGGAAATTTTCAGATAGAAAATTCCCAAATTCAATACAGACACAAATTCAAGGGACAATGTGAAGCCCCTGAGACATAAGATGAAGCATTATTTAAAAATGCCTTCATTATTATAATGGGAACAGTTGTTCTACACCTCCAAGGAGGATTTAAAGTGCATTTACATCACACTGAGATAATATCTATCATAAATTAGAAATTTAAGAAAATGCCTAACTTATCAAAAAACTCTTTTTGTGACAAACATGAAACCAATGTGAAGATTCAAGGTTTTGAGGAGGTTTTGCTCAGAATGGGAAAGTTTGATGCCATCTATTAAAAAAAATAAAACTACAGAAAGAAATGTCTTCAGGGATTGAAGGCTGATCTTATTATGTATATACATGGATGGAACTTTTCTTAATCACAATGATCATTTAAGATTTGACATTATAATTTCAATCTCTATGTTTCTATCAATAAAAATTATCTACTTCTATAATGTGTTTTGAAATAGATGTAATACTTGGGTTGATATTTTAACACAAGTAATAAACTATTTTATGTAAAAAGCAATGCATTCACAGAAGAAAAATATAAGGATTAAGTGAAACTACATATATTTACATATAAGGTTGATGCATTTTGGAGGTAATCTTGACCTTATTTTAGGATTATAAGAGAAAACCTGAAACAAAATCACAGTATGAGAGAATCACCTGTGTGCTCCAAATAAGCAATGAAAATGAAAACATTATAAACAACACAGGAAGGAGATTTTATTTGTCTTTTTGATGGATTTGAAGGAAAGAAGTTCTTTTATGAGCTATATTGATGAATGAGTACTTAAAAGGAGATCTGAAGACCTTCTAGTTCTTGGGACTCATCTTTGTTCATTTCATAAATAAAGATACACATCCTAAGGTTGTTCTATTCTACCTAAAACACGGAGTCTGAGAAGAAAAGAAATCAGGATCGGAAGGAACTTGATGGTTTATTTGGTTCACTCTTTCATACTCACTAATTCCTTCTATGAAACATACATTCAAAACATTGAAACTGTCAAGAACTAAAGATGCAATTCTGTTTTTGCTCTTAGGTTGACAATGACTGAATAACACCTGAGTGCTTCCAAGCACAGCATACAGGTCGCTAAATGGCAGATATTTTGTTTTTCTTAGTCTCATAAAATGCATAGTGTTCAGATCTTGTTTCAATTTTTGTGTTTTCTACTGAACAATATTAAACTGATATTTGTGATTAATATTAAAAATGGGGGAAACTGGGTTTGCAGTATGCAGAAACTCTCTGTATTTTGTGTATCATACAGAAAGATTATATATAATATAGTATTACAGATTTTCTGTAAAACCAAACTACTCTAAATATGAACTCGACTGTAAAAAAGTGATTGCAGCTGAGCAAGGTGGTGCATGTCTGTAATCTCAGTGGCTCAGGAGATTGAGGCAGGAGGATTGCAAGTTCAAAGGCAGCCTAAGCAACTCAGCAAGACCCTCAGACCCTGTCTTTTAATAAAATACAAAACAGGGCTGGGGATGTGACTCAGTGGTTAAGTGCCCCTGGGTTCAATACACAGTACCCATCCACCCCCTAAAAAAAAGTGATTGAAAAACACATATATGATAAAGGACTGGTATTCAAATTTATAAGAACTCTTAAAACACAGCAAAAGGAAAAAAATCACCCAATGGAAAAAATAATGCAAAATATCTGAATCAATACTTTACAAAAAAGGGTAAGAAGATGGCAAAATAATCACATGAAATGATTATTTCTCATAAGGGAATTGCAAAATAAAACAATGAGATGCCATTATACACTAGAAAGGCCAAAATCCAAAACATTGAATACTAACACATACAAGGATATGGATTAAGAACAATTATCATTTTAGTAGATATCAAAAAATATACAGTTTTTTTGGCATTTATCTAAATGAGTTGAAAAACATCCACACACAGCTTACACACCAAAAACAGTGGAAAATGAAATTGCCAAAATTTGGAAGCAAACAAAATGTACTTTAATAGGTACATCAATAAACTTTGGGACATTCATACAATGAAATATTTTTCTCTAATCAGTGGAAATGAAATAAAAATTATAAAGATATCTAAATGGTATTAAGTGAAAGAAGTCAATCTGAAAAGGAAGCATACTGTAAGAGTCCAATTATGTGATATTTTTGAAGAGGCCAACCTATGGAGACATGAAAACTATCAGTGGTTGCCAGGAGTTTATGGGGAGGAAAGATGAAGAGTGGCACACTACGGATTCCAAGGGCAGAGAACCTGCTCTGTATGGTATTAGAGTGGTGGATACATGTCATTATTTATCTGCCCAAACCCATGGAATTCACACACTAACTGAAATACAATGTAAGTGATGGAATCTATTAGTAATAACACATCATTAATGACTCCTTAATTGTAAAAAATAGCAGCTCAATTAACAATAGTTAGATTGTGGAACCAACCTAGATGCCTTTCAATAGATGAATGGATAAAGAAACTGTGCTATATATACACAATGGAATATCATTCAGCCATAAAAAAGAATAATATTATGGCATTTAAAGATAAATGGATGGAATTGGAGAATATCATGCTAAGTGAAATAAGTCAATCTCCAACAAACCAAAGACAGAATGTTTTTCCTGATAAGTGGATGATCACACATAATGGGGATGGGGTAGTAGGGGTTAAGAGAAGAATGGAAGAATGCATTATGACATGGCATTCTATTTTACCTGTTCACTCTAGTTGCCTCAGAAGTCAGGGAAAGATTTTTATCCTCCTACGTCTTTATAAACATTCCATTTCACTCTCTGTATCATTTCACTTTTGTTTGACATTTTATTCAGTCTTTAAATTAACTGACCTTTACAGTAACCTGTATGTAAAGTGCTAGAAAGTTATGATCCTTGTTCTGAATGAGAGTCAAAGTAATTACATTTGTGGAATTGTTTCTGTGATATAAATTGTGATTATTATTTAAAAGGTCAAATTCTGATCTTGAAATGCTTTTATACAGCTCTCTACTAACTGCAAATATGATCCTAAAATCATTTCTAAGAATACAAATGGAGTATGTCAAATTTTATACACATTTTTCAGGTTCTCTAGGCCTCTAGCTTTTATAATTAGAAAATAATGAGATGAATTAATGGATTTATATTTACATACCTTATCTCAACATATAGCCCATATCACTCACTCTCCCTGTGAGTAAATTTGGATTAGTTTGTCATGTAAACCATTGTGGTCTATGATTTTATGATATGATATTTTGAACTGTGTTAGTTCATCTAATCCATTACTCTAGTGTGTTTTCCCATGAATGATTATATCATGGGTAATATGTTAGCATGGCAATATTTTCAGGTAGCTTTTTGATTATCGGGAGATTGGGATTTGTGCTTTTTTAGTGCTTTGCATAAAATCCCTTACTTTTAAGTGATGGAATTGCTTTTTCTTTTTTTCTTGTGAATTTCTTAAGTGAAATTTAATTTTTTGTGTGAGTAGTACTATTATACCCATCTTGAATGTCTTGTTCTGTATCACATTCCATACCCTTCATTTAATTCTTACTTGTTTAAAAAAATGAATCTCTCCAGACTTCAAATATATCTTAGAGGAAACTAGAAACCTCACTTTGGTTTTAAGTGAAACTACCCATCTGGTCCATAACAGATAATGCCTTGAATATCTTGAGTTTTCTAATACAAGTACATAACAATCTTCTATCTACTGACCATTCAACTTGCCTTCTCTCCTGGTTTCCAGCCACCCTTCCCAACACACACACACTGTCAGAGTCAATTCCTGACTTCCAGCCAATTTGGAAAGTCATCCACAGTCCTCATCAGGTCCTGCTCTTCCTGTAAACATGGGAACTCCCTGACTGACCCAGTCTTACACAATCTCCCTCGCTGAATTCATATCAGACATACAGTGCAGAGATTCCTGAGATGTAGTCTGGTCTGGGATCTCTGCTGCTCTGTGTTCAACCCACGTGGCCTCTGGGTCTCTGAGGACCTGGCCACTGCCTGCCTGGACACCATACACATGCCATTCTCCTGCCATTGTGCTCAGTTTCAGTCGCTCCGGCTCCTTCTGTTCTTCAAACACTCCAGGTCTGCTCCTGCCTCGGAGCCTTGTGCTTGTTACCCTCTGCCCTTAAATCTCAGCAAGACTGACAACTCCTTATGGAGCCCGCAACTAAATGTTACCAACTCACCTCCTGATCAGTCTTCCTAAGTGGCTCATTCTCCTTTCTTGTCACAGTTCGTCCCATCACTTTTGACATTTTCTTCCTAACATTTAAACGTTGAGTTTTCTCCTTTGTGTGTTTTCCCTCAATTTAACTTTCTCCCCACTCATCCCAAAGAGATAAGAAGTGCAGGAGAATGGGAGGCTGCCTTGATGGGCCCTCTGCTTCTGATTCCTAACACAGGCCCTGGCACGGTGTGTGTGACCAACATTTTTGAACGAATGAATGAATGAATGAATACAACCACTCATGTGTTTGAGAATTACAACCCTTGCTAGACTGTAGCTTCTGGAGAGCAGAGACTTATCTACATTTAGGCAGGAATGAATGAGTATGAATCAAGTCAAGTGAGAAAATTTGCCAACTATTAGTCCAGAACTGTCCAAGGCTAAATGTTTTCAGAAATAACAGAAGAACCAAGGATAAAACAACAACAACAACAACAACAACAACAATAGCCCACAGAGTAGTGACTTCAGCAGAAAAGAGATCAGACAGAACCAGAGAAAACTGCTTGGCTTCTCAGGATTCAGTTTCTTGTCTTTTAAAAGGGACACTTTAGTAACTCCAGAGAGAGGTGCCATCAGGAGAAGTGGGCACCTTACCAAACATAAGATGGAGTGAGTGGTCACCCGATCATCAACCATCTGCATTGTGCACAAGTTGATGAGTTAGTTGAGCCTATTTTTTTGGGCATTAAGGCCCACTGGATCTGCCCACTGCATGGGTGAGCAGAAAGTAGCTACCACACTGTCAGCCTGCCACCTGACCACTCACAAATCAAAGCCAAGCCCCCACCATTCCAGAAATCCAAAGGAGGGCCTCTACTCCCCTCTGCAGGCACGCAGATGGCCCGACTGTGGGGCATTGGACAGGAACCCTAAAGATCAGTACTCAGATTCCTGCTCCTCTTTGGTTTAAGTCCTGAGCCTAAGTGAAAGTTCATCGGTTCTGGGTGATTACCTTTGAGGAGAATCCCAGTAATGCCAGCCTCCACTGTCTGAGAGGAGACCTGCAGGAAGTTCTGAGACAGGATGGAACCCAGCAGATTCTAGAGATGTCAACAAAGTCTCAGAAGTTTCATTTCCCTCTAATACATCAGTCTAAGGGATAACAGAACATCCCTTGACTCCCAAGCAGAGTTTCTGCCTCAGGGGAAAGGTGAGCTCAGTGCAGGCACACACCAACAAGGAAAACTAGGCCCTGAGCTTGAATTCAAATCTTTGGACACTCACTTAAAAATTAGGCATATACTCTCACTGTTTCATGTCATACATTTCACACTTCTGTTTCTCTACCCAGCTGTCTAGCCAATGTCCTGTTATAACAATAGGACAAAGCAAGTGGACAGACATGCTGAATTAATAATGGGTTGGGTGCAATGCACACCAGCCTATAAACCCTCAAAGCCCCAGATCAGTCTTGTTTCTTTTGTGACATGAAGTGATAAAACCCAGAGGTTAAGAGCAAAGACTTTAATTTTAGATCTACCTGAATTCACTACATAAAACTTAAATTCATTTGAGTAAATCACTAATCACTGAATATGAGCTGCTAACTACTAGACTTATTTTTATTTCAACAAGTAAGCAAAGCTCAACATCTTAATAAATGGCAGGTGTTCAAGAATACTCACTAAAATGAATTGCCCATCACTGTCCCTCCTCCTGTCCACACTTCTGATTTGGCACTCTCCTGGCTCCACACTTCTGATTTGGCACTCTCCTGGCTCCCTCATCACTATTTTGGTAGACCTTCTTGATTATGCCTTGCTTTGTGGGCAGAGTCTTCCATGAGGCAAAAAAGACCCTTTCTCTCATCAGCATTTCTGTCTTCATTTTCATTGCCTGTCCAGTGAGTGAACTCCATATTGAGCCAACAGGTTACACATGCCCTTCAATCTGAGGTGGAGGTAAATATGGGAATGCATAAGATATTCTGTCCTGCCTTCAGGTCAGGAAAGGGTTAGTGAATGTTATTTTTATCCCCACAAGAATCCTATTTGGTTCTCTACCAACACTGAGGCCAGAGAGATTGAGGGGCAACATGCAGACTTTCCACAGAGACTCACAAAATGTCTCCTGTTTCTATATTTTCTAGGTTCTAATACTGGATATAAAGTTGTGAAGAAGATTGACACAGTTCATAACCTAATCAAGCTTAGTATCTAAGAGAGGAAAATGATGAGTAAAAAATGACTGAAGTGTCTGATTTCCATTGTCTTGAGTGCTTCTACAGGGAAGTTCAGGGTACTTCTGAACAAATATGAAGAAGAACTGAACTTGGGCAAGAAAGTCATGGGAGGACTCCCTAAAGTAAGAGCACTGAAGCAAAGAACTGCAGGGTAAAGAGGAGTCAGTGGGGTGGAGAGGAGGGACCAGGGAAGATACTGTAGGGGGGCTGCCAGGCTGTGGGAAGGCCTGAGGTGGAAGGAGCTTGGCAGAGCTGAGGCAGAGGGGACTAGGAGGTAAGCCCCCAGTGTGGGCGAGCAGGGACCCTAGGTTGCAGAGCAACACAGGCCATGTTAAAGGGCTGGATGATTGACAGAGGAGGGGGCAGCAGGGTTTTAGGGATCCTGAGTCTTCATGATCAGTGTCTTCATAGATTAAAGGTCTGTGCCCATTCATATTTCACAGAATAAAAAAAGGAAAATTCATAAACAGAGAAAAGGGTTTTCTAAAGGTTGAGCTAATGAGCAGGATCAATGTGAACTGAATCTCCTGACTGCGTGTCCAGTGATCTTCTAAACGTGCAGCCCTACTGCCCTTTGAGCTCTCCTTGAAGGGTGAACAAGGCCTGGACTGGGCACAGGCAGGCTCTACCATCCTGGGCATGGGAGGCCATTCCCTGGAAAACCGCTCTGCACGTGTCTCCTGGCACTATTTGATCTCATAGGGAGATGCAAATAGACAGAGTGTGTCCAAGGCTCTGTGGCTGATCCCCTGCCTGGCTTGGCTTTTTATGGAATGGCCTTTCATGGAATGCAGCCCTTAAAAGATCAGAGTTTCAGTCCCCAAGACCAATAGTGAGAATAATAATGGCACTTTGTCATAGGGTTACTTGAAAAATTAAATCAGATAATACAACTGATTGTTCAATACATGGGAATATTATTATTACAGGGGTGACCACTCCTACCTCTATGATAGAATATTGTGAGTCCTCCCTCTACCCAACTGATCCTTCCAATTCATAGTTTCTCTTTGACTTATACACCTCTAGTAACAGAGAATATAGTTCCTATTGCCACATCCAACATTTTGTTGAATGTAAGTTCTTCCTGGGTTATAAGTGAGACATGTCTCTATGGTCTGCAGTCTTTCTTAAGGTATACCCTCAAGCCATTAGGCTGTCCTGAGAATCTACTATGCACCAGAACTGTGGGAGATTTGGATGGGGAGATATACAGATACATGGACCTAGCTTTGGAAAGTTTCAGACTTGGATTTTAGTGATATGATGAATCCACAGAAAGCCATACCTGGCTTGGTTGGCTGGACCCTTAGAGGACTTCAAAAGAAGTAGTACCCAGAAAGCTCTCAGTCTTTGAGGCACTACATGATTTGCTCCTTCTGATCTCTCTTGGTACTGGCTTCCCGGTCATCACACCCTGAACCATTTGGGCCTCCTTTCTGTTTCTTGAACATTCTCTACTTGGACAGACCTAAGGATTATTACACTTGAAATATCATCTGCCTAGAATGTTCTTCCTTGACATTACCCAGGACTGACTCTTGCTCACCGCTGCCATCTCAGTTCAACCATTTCCTCCTCTGCCAGTTCCTCTCTGATTAGCCTCACTAAAGGTCCATTCCTGCCCAGTCCTGCTGTTCTTCACAAGCTCAGCTGAATTTCTCCTTGCCTCTTATCATTTTCTGAAGTTATTTCCATTATTTATCTGTAGACTTGCTCATTTGGTGCCTTTCCCCAACCTAATAAGAACAAGGAACCTGTATTTTATCTTCATCACATTTCCTGGCTTCTGACACAGCACCTGGCACATTATGGCTACTCAATAAAGATTGCAGGTATTTCTTAAAAAGTATTAGAGGCTGGACCAAATTCCTCCCAAACCCAAACACATCCTTCAGTTTCTATCATTCAGGCACAGACACTTTCCTGCCCAGGAACATGGCTCCGCAGCAGAGAGGTGCCCATAGGGACACAGGAAGACAGAGTATCCCTGTCTGAATGCAAACATGAGGCCTGGCTGCTGAACAAATTGGTTTTGATTTCGCATGGCACCTGGAAGCCAAATAGATTGTAACAGTGCAGCGGAAACTGTCTGCCACCTGGTAATGAATTAGTTGTTAGCAGAGATAGCTGCACTCACAATCCCATTGGCGATCTGCAGGGCTCACAGCTGCTTCTCATTTTCCTAATGCAAGAAAAGGGAAAAAAAGAAAAGGTGAACCTATGGAGGACATGAAAACAAGATGGCAGCAGCTGAGGCTGCTTGCGGCTCAGAGAGCACGCTGTGGCCTGTCTGAGAGAGCATCTTGCATCCATGCAGGCATCTGAGGTTCACTGAAATCACTCTAACATCTATCCTAGATCAAATCACATCACAGTTAAGTGGGTTCAAGTACTGACTCTTCAGTTTTCATTGTGTTTTCCTAGAGAAAATCTTTGACCTCCCTGTGCCTGAGTTTCTTCACCTGTAAGACAGGTATAAGGATCATATATACCTCCCAAAGCTACTGTAAAACTAGGTTGACCCTTTTTCTTCCATTTTTTTGGTGCATTATGATAATGCATAGCAGTGGGATTGGTTGTTAGATATTACTATATATAACAAGTTAATTTGGCCAATATTGTTCCTGAGCATTTTCCCTTCCCTTCTCCCCACTCCTCCCTTCCCATAGTTCCTTTCCTCTACTGGTCTACCTTCCTTTTTCACAAGATCCCCTTCACACTGTTCTTTTCCTTTTTCCTCTCTAGTTTTCCCCTATGAGAGAAAACACACAACCCTTACTTTCTGGTATTGATTTACTTGGCTTAACACAATGCTCTCAATTTCCATCCATCTTCCCATAAATGACATAATTTCATTCATATTTATGGCTGAATAGAACTCCATTCTGTATATATATACCACATATTCTTTATTCAAGGAATGGTTTGATTCAGCATAAGATAATCTATTTGAGCTGAGCACACATTAAGTGCCCACAGAAGCTTGCTGTTGCTAAAATAACTGATATGAATTATTTTTATTGTTATTATAACTGTTATTATTGCTATTATTATTAACAACAGCAACAGTAGCATTTGGGTTCCATAATAGCCCTGAAGTCAGCAGTTCAAAGTTCACTATCTTATTTCAAATATGAGGGAACAAAGGATGAGGGTGTGGTTCAGTGGTAGAATGCTTGTTTAGCATGCTCAAGGCCTTGGGTTTGATAACCCCCCAAACACAAGGGAACAAGAAAGTAAGGCTCATGGAGGGGAAGCATGTAGCCCAAGGTTACTCAGAAGAGGGCCTGAAGAATGCTCATTTATTTTGCAAAATCCAGAGAGCTGTTCTTTTCATACAAATGTTACCTACCTCCAAGCAAAGATTTTGATATTCTCTGTACAAAGCTCCAGGATGCTCATATCCCCTGAATCCTATCAGTTTATGGACACAAGTACTAAATGCCTCTTTGGGATCCTGACTCTGCCATCCTGCTTCTCCTCAGCTAGAGGAGTTGCTTTCCCCACCCAGGGTCTTGAGTTCTCGTGTGTTCTTCCTCATGTGTTCAGCAAAATCAGCTCTAAAAACAGCACCAAATGATCCTCATGAATTCCTTGATGTGACAGGCCAACCCATACTCTCCTATGGCTGGTATTGTTTAGCGGTCCAATCCGCTTTTTGAGAAAGTGTTTGAGATGGGGGCTGAGCAGCTGGGGTGGGGTCCCTCATGATTTGATAGGTGACCTTCCTAGAGCCTGCCTTCAGAGGTCACAGTGACTTGAGTCCCACAGGGAAACACTCAGAAATCTGACAGCCATCAGGAACTGTGCTGTGAAAGATAATCACTTGTAAGCCCCTCTGGCACCTCTGTGAGAACTGGCATTCTGGAAAGATGCTCCCAAAGGGACAGTCCTGTCAGACAATATGAGACAGTAATTCACCCCTTGAACTGCAAGCACAGATGCCTCTTATTATGAAGCAGAAAAGACTGGAATAAAGATGACTCAGTTGAAACAAACAATGGTTCTCATCAACAGGGAAGAGGCACATATAACCCTAATGAGAAAATCTGCTGTAATTTTTCAGACAATAGAAAGTCCTTCATTGTTCTACTCAGGATCCTACTAACCAAGTTCTTGAAGTGGAGAAACTCATTCCTTCTCTGGGAATCAAGTGGCACAAGATCAAGAAAGTCACTGAGGGAAGGGGTGTAATTCAGACCAGGTGGGGGCAGCAGGAGAGCTGACTGGCTAACTGAGTGGGAACCTGGGCCTGGGCAAGGGAGACGAGACCTGGAGAAAAAAAGGATTGGGGAGAAGGAGGTGGTAAATGATGCCTTATATTCTGGATGGATGAGGAGTCCTCACTATGATGGGAGATATTAAATATTTGATTTGGAAAATTGCCAGAAAAGCTGTAGCCAATAGTCAGGAGCCACAGTACTGAACTGTAGCTGAAAAGAGAAGGGAATACTTAGCTCAGTGGCTCTCAAAAGGATGTGCTAGACCAGTAGAATCAGCAGCATCAGCAGTACCTGGAACTTGCCAGAAATGCAAATTTCCATCCTCACATCAGACCGATTAAATTGGAAACCTGGAGTTGGGCCCATCAAGCTGTGTTTTAAGGAGTCCTCCAGGTGAGGCTGATGCCCAGGAAACTTTGAGAGCCTCAGTGTAGTCCTCTGAGCTTGGACCCCCAGATGTGAGGATTAAGAGTGTGGGGTTGCAGCTGTTCAGAGGCAGAGAAGCTGGTTTACAGTTGTAAGAGCCTCCATGCCACAGAGTAATTTGCACTCTAGGAAGTAAAGGTTTAAAAGAATTAACAGTTCAGAGCACCCACAAAATGCTGGTCTCTCTAGCCACTTGCCTGTTTCTGTGCACTCAGTTACTCCAAAGGCTCTGAATAGTATCACCATCTATCCCCTTTTTGCAGACAAGGAAACTGTTGGTCTTAAATTTAGCCCAGAAGGGCATGTCAGCTCTGAATTCAAAGCTGCCGATCTTTCTGCCTCCATGTACCCATTTACCTTCTTCACAATTCAGTGCAATCCTTGGCAAATAAGATCTATAGAAAATAGTGTATGAATTAATAAATCATGGGAGAAGTTCTTTTAATATGCTGAACACACCCAGGTTACATGCACATGGTGTGTAAAAATGCACTCTCCACAATAATAACATTCCTGCCAAAGGGATTTTGCAAAGTTACCTTGAATTGTTGTGTTGTTCTGTTTTCGTACTGGGGATTGAACACAGTTACATTTTACCACTGAGCTACATCCCCAGCCCTTTTGTTTTCTTTTTATTTTGAGACAAGGTCTTGCTGAATTGCCCAGGGTGGCCTTGAACTTGTGATCCTTTTGCCTCAGTCTCCTGAACTTCTGGGGTCATAGGCATGAGTCACTGTTCCAGACTCATATATTGGATTTTGAGGGCCAGGAAAATATTGAAAGACATTTCAGAGACTGATGTAGGATGCTAATTTTTGATATTCATATGGAAGAGAGTTTTAAAACAAAATATCCTCCAATTTACTATAACCATATTTCATAATTCAAAAGGCATTCAATGATAGAAAAGCAAAAGGACACAAGCTCAGAACACAAACAGATAAGCATTTTGCATCACTGTATTGGTTGCAATTTTCTGATTTTCTGAAGTTAGGAAAACTTTTTTGTTTTTATTTGTTTTTTTTGTTTTTTCCCTCAAGTAATAATTCAGTGATTCCTTAACATAGAGACTATATATTGGGGCCATGTAGACATTTCCTGAATCCTACATTTCATTTTGGAGGAGCATTATACACAATGTAGAAGTCCTCTTATTGATCCTCTCTGTTGTTGGAGTAACTACAGCAGGAACTGTTACCCCCATTGTACAGATAAACAGAGGCACATTAGCAAGTTTAGTAGCCAAACCTAGACCTCCTGGAGCAGATCAAGCAACCTTCGCAGCACATGAAAATGACTTCCATTTCCCTATAACTGGCTTTGTTTCCTATTGCTGAATGATTCCTGCTAAGTAGTTAATAGGAAAGTTGGCTTCCATCTCATTGCTCTATGTCAAGGTCACAGTTAACAAAGTTTCATCCATTCCAGTGCCAGTTTTTAGCATAAGAGTCTCTTCAATTTACTGAGCTGAATGTTTTCCAACCAAGACCAGGGAGAGAGGGAGCAAATGGTATTTTGAGAAGTCCTAACCACACAGTTAGCCAGGAGAGAGGGCTGTGGTTTGGGCACCAGCTACACAGATAAGAACAATGTTTGATTTATGAAAGCTCATAGGTAGCTTCACATATTTTCACTTTCCATGATCAAAATATATTTTAGCATTGAGGAAAAAGAGGGTGGGAGTGACACATATTGCCCAGGCCTTGCCTTTCCACTGAGGGCAAGCCAGCTGGAATTGATTCTAAGCAAAGGATCTGAAGAGCCCATCCAGGTTCTGAACAAGGAAATTACAGAGGGGACCAGCACCCAGTATGCTCAATGAAAAAAGCTAGATACACATACACATCTCCTACTAGCCTCAAAGGCAACAATTCTTGACTGTTCAGGAGCCAGGACAAGAAGCATAGCTAACCCATGACCTCTCTGCTAGCAAGGCCCTAGGAAAGTTGACCCTCTGCCTGACATGCTCACTGGCTTCCTTACCCTTTGGCCACCTAGCCTCAGCAGCAAGTGTATCTTAGTTAGCCCTTAACTTGCCTGTGGAACCAAGTAGAGAAGCACCAATGTCAACCCTAAGACAACCAAGTGACCCAGTTTGCACAGGATTATTCCAGGGCACCTCACTCTCCCCTGCCTAGACCGAGATTCTCAATGCAACTTGCCCATGAAGCAGGTTTTTAACTTCCCTGGTGGAGCTTACTGCTGTCTGGCTCCTTTTCAACTTTTGTCAAAGTTTGAGATTCACCTCTTTGGAGAAGCTTTATTTGACCATCTGATTGAAAGCAGGTACTTTTCTCTACCATAGTAGCGATATCGCCACATTGTATTTTCTTTATAATCCTAGTAATAATCATTTCTGTTGTATTTGTAAAATATTTATTACCTGCTCCCTAACTAGAATACATGCCCATAGAGACCAGGACTATAACTATCATTCCCCAGTGTTTTTTCTGTGATTAGTAGTGTGTTGAACACATAGTGGTTGCTAATATTGGTCAGTTATTGCTTCAAAACAAAATAACCCCAAATTCAATGGTGTATAAAAATGAGCATTTACTATGGTGCTCACAGGTGTGCATGCTGGCTGGGACAGCTCTGCTGGAGATTTTAGTCTTTGGATTTGTTGGGCACTTCATCTGCTTGTATTTCCATTTCTTCTGCAACCAGCAAGCTTTGGGGCATGTTCTTTCCAGGTCCTTGGCTTGAAACATGTGTGTTAATATCAAAGTTGCCAAAGCAGGTCACATGATTAAACCACACTGATGAATGCTGTTGAGGGATGTTATACACCTCCCAAGGAGCTGGGAGCTGGAGGGAGCGAGATGAACAATTGCCAAATAATAATCTCATCTACTACAGTACTCCATAGATATAAATGATTGACTAAATGAATGTCCTCCTCTAAACAAGTTGATGATTTTTAGTTAAACCCTTTTCTAGCCATTACAGTCTTGTGTCTCATCAGTGCTAGTTTTGGAGTTCCAGTTCATTGTAAATCCATGACATAAAGTGAAGGAAGCATGCCATCCTGCTGACCTTGGATAGGACCCAACCTAAGATCTCAGCTGGTTAACAGAGGGTAAGGCCTCCTTCATTTGGTACTGGCTCTCCCTGCCCCCATCTTCAGGCATATGGAAGGTTTCATTCCTGCCAAAACCTAGAGGGGACAGAACCAATTAGAAGTATCTACCATCTGGTGGTGTGGGTTTATCAGATTTGCAGCCAGGATTTCCACTGGAATGTTAAAGAGTTTGTGCACAATAGCTTGAGCGAGTATAGCAGGGTATATCTTGGTCACTGGGGGAGAGTATCAGGATCACCAGATACCTTAGGTTGACAGCCTCAATACTCCATCAGAGTGCTCTGAAGGGCCCATCTCCCCAGGCACACCCATGTGTGCCTGGGTACCTCCTAAAACTTCCATGAGCACAGGTTTGTTGGCTGGGCAGGGTTTCTCAAAGACCCTCACAACTCATCAGCTTTAATTTCAAAGATTTTTCTTGCCCCGACCTCTCCTCTGGCCTCCCATACCAGAATCCCCTGTATACATTTCTCTTCCTGGTGACTCTTCTGTCTTCAACCAATTGATCCTTGGTCTGCATTGGTTTAGCATCAGACTCTCTCATTTCCCTTCTAAAGATGTGCAGTGAGGGGACATCGATATTCTGCCTGCTGAGTGTGGGGCCTCCATTCCTTGGATGACAACATTCTCATTTCCTTTAGGGAATCAATTCCTCCCTGATAGCCTAGAGTTTAAGTCTACGAATGATCATTTGAGGGAGTAGAAACCAACCCAAAGTCTACAATATCCTGGCCACTGTGTCACATTCAGAAATGAGAACATGTCCTGAGTTTCATTCAAGGACATCAGCTCCAGGGCTTCTGTAGAACTGTTGGGAAAGAAAAGTTCTCACTATACTGTAGTTTGAGCTGGGCAGGTGAAGGCTGTTTGTGCTGGGCTCTCATGTGTGACATACATACACCTGACAGCAGAGCCAACTTAGAAAAGTCAGAGTCTAAAAATCTAGATGATTGTCTCAGCCATGACAACATCCTTCAAGTTCTTGAATCCAGCTATAAATAACACTAACTAATCAGGTATAGATAGAGCAAACAAATCTAACCTCAACTATCTAACTAATCAGGTTTCTATCACTTACCAACAAGAAGTCCTGACTGCTCCCCGCCCAAGTGAGGTTGGTCCTTTGTCCCCATACACAATGATCTCTTAAGCCGAGGCACTCTACAACCCACATATTTAGTCCATTCATATAGAGTGAATCATACATAAAAACAAATGTTTTCAGATTTAGTGTTGCTACATATTTGGACCTGGGATAAACTTAGCTTTAAGATTTCAATTTTTCCTGTCTACAGACTAGATTCATTCATAGAAAATGACCACTCTCATAGAAAACACTTAAGAATAGTCACATTTTACTCATGGTGCATTTATGTTAATAGATAAGAAGCCTGGTTAATCATATGAACCTGAATTTGCCTCACACTTCTGATTTTTCAAAGTTTGCTTGTTCTATTGACCCTGTAAATCTGGTATTATCACCCCATATTATACATCTGCAAACTAAATGGACACAAAGACTTCTCAAGGTCATAAAGCAAAATATTGTCTGAGCTGGTATTGAACAAGTTATCTCATATCCTACATATACTCATTATTCTATGAAATCTCACTGGAAATTTCTCTAGTGGTCTGTAATGCTCTTAAAATCATAAAAAAATACAAATAATAAAAAAATTAGGGTAATCATCATAACATTATTTTTAAGAAGAAAATTGGAACTAATTAGCTTTTAATAAAAGGAAATGGCTTAAACAGATTAGGGTACATATGTACAAAGGACTTTTAGGAAGTCATTAAAAATGCATACATGGTTTCTCCTGAGTCTGCCATATCGGCCATTTGGTTCTAGGCTTCACTCTCCTGCTTAGGAGCCCCAGGTTGCTTTGCTGTGCAGGAGCTGAAGAAAGCTAGGGAGAAAGACTGCCTCCTGAACACCCAAAAATGGTTCAAAAAACTGGAGAGACACTGTCCTGAATAAAAGCAGAGTGCTTTAAGCAGAAAGTTTCCAGAGCTCCAAGTCTACAGTAGCCTGATGCATGAGAGGTACATGACAATGAGCTTCCAGCTTCCAGTAGGCATCTCAGAATGGGATTTGCCCCACCTAAAGATGGGAAATTCTACTTCCCAGATAATCCAAGTTGGTCAAACTGGCTTGAAAGAACTGTTGACATTCAGGGATGTGGCCATTGATCTCACTGAAGAGGAGTAGAAACGCCTTCAGCCAGCTCAAAAAAACTTATATAGAGATGTGATGTTAGAGAATTTCAGAAACTTGGTCTTCCCAGCAGTGACATCTCATAATACCGAAGAATTTTCTCCAGACTTAAGATATATATTTCAAAAAGTGATTAATGGAAAATATGGAAATTGTGACCTTGACTATTTACAACAAAGGACAATATGGAGAACTTTAAATAAGAGTGAACAGCAGAAATTATATTATCAAAAACCATGCCTCATTTGTCAGTGGAGAACACATACAAGAGAGAAGTCCTTCAAATGTACCACATGCCACAAAGCTTTTAATGACAATTGCACCTTATTTGCCATCAGAGAATTCATACTCTGGGAAGCCCTACCAATGTAAAGAAGGTGGCAAAGCTTTTAATGCAAAATCACACCTTATTTGCTATCAAAGAATTCATATAGGAGAGAAGCCTTACAAATATACAGCATGCAACAAAGCCTTCAATAAAAAATCAGACCTTAGTCACCACCAGAGAATTCATACTGGAGAGAAACCAAACAAATGTAAAGAATGTGGCAAAGCTTTCTATCGAAGATCACACCTTACTCAACACCGGAGAATTCATACTGGAGAGAAGCCCTACAAATGTAAAGAATGTGGCAAAGCTTTCTATCGAAGATCACACCTTACTCAACACCGGAGAATTCATACTGGAGAGAAGCCCTACAAATGTAAAGAACGTGACAAAGCTTTCCATCAAAGATCACACCTTACTAAACACCAGAGAACTCATACAGGAGAGAAGCCCTTCAAATGTACCACATGCAACAAAGCTTTTAATGACAAATTGCACTGTATTTGCCATCAGAGAATTCATACTGGAGGGAAGCCCTACCAATGTAAAGAATGTGACAAAGCTTTTAATGCAAAATCACACCTTATATGCCATCAAAGAATTCATACAGGAGAGAAGCCTTACAAATATACAGCATGCAACAAAGTCTTTAATAATAAACCAGATCTTAGTCACCCCCAGGGAATTCATATTGGAGAGAAACACTACCAATGTAAAGATTGTGGCAAAGCTTTTAATGTGAAATGAAAACTTGTTCAACACTAGGGAATTCAGACTGGTGAGAAGCCCTAGGAATGTTCAGATTGTGGCAAAACTTTTAATAAAAATGTATGACTAATTCACAACCAGGGAATTCATACTGGAGAGAAGCCCTACAAATGCAAAGAATATGATGAAGTTTTAATGGAAAAGTATACATTTCTCACTAGCAGAGAATTCAAATTGAAAAGAAGTCCTACAAATAAAAAGAATGTGGTAAAAAAAATGCACACATAATAGTAAAAGTAACATAAATGTTATACCAAGTAAAGATTATGTTAAAAAACAGTAAATAAGTCTATTAAATTTTAAGTTGATATATTAGAAAAAAAGATAGGAAAATGGAAATTTATCTTTGGTATTATAATTACACAAGTTTTATTCTGCTCAGTGTCTGTGTTCTATAATATACTAGTAATTCTGTACTATTCTTAAAACATTGGGTATCAATTTCTTCAGCCTCCACCTGCCTCACTACCCCAGTGCTGTGTTGCCCACATCCTCTGAGACCTGGATCTCCTGTGGTATTGGGCTTCCCTGTGTTCTCTGGACAGCAGGACGGACACACCACGGTCACCAGTGCAGCAAGGGTTGGAAAGAGATTTCCACTCACCTCAGGGTCCTGCACACCTTGACGGCAGCTTGCAGAAAGCACTACATGCTGCTTCAAGGTGCAGAGGAGAGGGACAGGTGGCATGAACAGCATGCATGGGGCCAGGGTAGGGGGCTACCAGCAGCCAAGTGAACAAGAAAGCCCTCTGAGTCCATGGATGTTCAGGGACGGAACCTGAAACACTCAAATAAGTGCTCCTCCAGTTTCCTCTGAGAACTCACTTAGCTTCCTCACCTGTGGAGAGGGAAGGAAAAAAGTACCTACTTCACAGCATTTTCTGGAGTGTGAGGTTGATTTGAAACAGTATCATTTGGTCTTCACCATAACTAGGTATGGTTGGTACTATTATTATCCTGTTTTGAAAGAATCTAAGGTTGAAAAAAGGAGAATCAACGTGTATGAGTCATATGAAGTTCATACATCAATGGCAGAACCAGATCTTGGACCAGAAATCCTTTATTTAGAAAATGGGATCTCCTAATTATTTAGGATCCTTCATGTTAATAGTCCATAGGAAGCTGGAATGAGCTTCCAATTTGACTTATACCTGGTTTTCACCCCCATCACCTTCTAGCTATACAATAATAACCATCCATAAAAATTTACAACACCATCTGCTAGAAATTTCAAAACTCGTAATATCAAAGCATTACCATACACAGTCATAATTTGGGCTTATTCTCATCACTGCCACTGCTGGTATGTAACACGGGCCATTCATGAGCACCACGAGCACCACTGGACACTATTATTTGGTGAAGACTACAATAAGAAGTTGAAGAAAACCAGGTCACTGACCTTGAGTTGCTTAGTCTAGCTGACAGATAAGAAAGATCAGGTGACCAAAACCCAGGACGAAGTGTGATATTTGCTAGGGGGAAGGGACAGAGGGCTGAGAGGTACAGGAGAGTATGAATATGAGAAAAGAAGGCAGGCTCAGTGGAGGAGAGGGCTGGTACCCATCAGAAGGACAGAATCTCAACAGCGGAGCCTGGGAGGAGAGCTTACAGGTGTGAGTGGAGGAAAGAGCAATGGGGATTTGAGTTCCAGAGTCCCGTGTTCTGACCACCATCAGGACTCAGTGGAGTCCTGTTGATGAACTTAGTGGGGGATTTAGAATGGCTCCCACCTGCACAAGTCCATTGGAATTCCAGACCCTCCTCTGGGTAGCCTCCCACCTCCACAAATGCCCACTCAGAGCCACATGTGAAGACAGCTCACACATGTCCCACCATGAGCTTCCCTGTACCCCAGCATCTGTCCTCAACCTCTTCCTCTCTACCAGACTCCATTCCAAATTGATGATGGGAGTAGTAGATTGAAGGCCATTGCTACACAAGCCAAAAGCCTCCAGGCAACATGAATGTGGCAGAGGGCCCTCAAACATCCGATTCCTGGTGAGAAAACAGAAGTCTAAACATGGCACTTCTCCACATAACTCCACATAAAATGCTTCAGTTGGTTTCCCACAGCTCAAAATCCATAGCCAGAACTGGCTCTTGGCATCTTTTCCAGTCCCATACTTTGCCCCAGTTCCCACACAGGCCTCTGCCCAGGACAGGCCTAGAATTCTCCTCCTGTTCCCAGCACTACATCCCCAAAATCTCCAGTGCTCAGAGGAAACACTTGATAGCCCTGCCCAGAGATGGTTCCCATGTAGTATGGTTTCAGTTCCTCATTTTCTTTCAGATCCTTTATCATAACCTATGATGATCCTATTATTTCTGTGATCATTTGATGCATGTCTGCATCCCTTATTAGCATCTGAATGCCTCGAGCACAGGACTGCTTTCTGTTTTAGTTCATAATAGTTAAGTAGTCCATAAATACTGGTTAAATATTGAATGAAGGAGCCTGAGGCCCAGAGTAGGCTTAATGCCCAGATTTGCATAAAAAGAAATGATGTGGGGGCTGTTGAATTTGGTGTGGGAGCAGGAGTGTTAGCATTTTCCTTAGATTCTTAGTTGACTTGGGGTCCTGCCCCCAACCAAAAGCTAGAGAGTGTGTATCCCTGGAGATTTCCATGAGTTCTCAGCATAGAAGTATGGGTCTAGAAGGATTCTCAGATATCACGAGCTTCATATTATAAATAAGCATGGGGGTGGTATTTCTCCAAGGTCATACCTAATTGAAGAAGATAATTCCACATTGAATCCTTGTCTTCAAATTCCAATTCAGTGTACTTCCCATACATGGTGTAATACACACATATGTCCCATCTGCATCTTGCCAGCCTTTCCAATTTAAACTCCAAGTCCTTGTTTGATGAAGCTTAGATTCTTTTTTTTTTTTTTTTTTTTTTGTGGTGCTGGAGATTGAACCCAGGGCTTTGTGCCTGCAAGGCAAGCACTCTACCAACTGAACTATATCCCCAGTCCGAAGCTTAGATTATTACAACCAGAAGTTCTTTCTCTCCACTGAATATATGGTGTGTGTGTGTGTCTGTGTGAGAGAGAGAGAGAGAGAGACAGAGACAGAGACAGAGAGAAAGAGAGAGAGAGAGAGAGAGAGAACATCTGTCCTATGCCACAGTATTTCTGCTGATGCCCATTTCCTCTATAAGAACCCAAACCCCTTAAGGGTAGAATCAATGCCTAACACATTTTATTTTCCTCAATTCCTAATGTGATGCTTTGTAGCAGCAAATAGATTTCATCTCTTGTGTCTGCTCTGACCCATAGCTGAGTTGTAGCAGCTGTTTAGAATGCTATGGTCAGAAGGGATATGAGGTCCTGTGCAGATTCAGAGGGAAAGAATTCTCTAGTCAGTGAGTGCTGTGGGTGAGGGATGAAGGGGCAGCGAAGGTGCATGTGCCCAACAGAGGGCAATCACAAAACTGCTCTGAATGGACAAATGGAAAATGAATCTCGCCAGTCTTGCAAATATCTGATGGGAGCGTCTGTGCTGAGCCTCTGAGGAGAGCGGCAGTCTCTCTCCACCCAGCCCACGTGTGTAAGCTTGCCAGAGGAAGACATGGTTGCAAATACTTCTCAGTACCAAAAAGCTGAGGATCATCCACATTATAAGAACAGAGAATCAACCACAGACACATATCGATGCTGGAGTGTCTTGAAGTGAGGGCACAGGAGCCAAAATCAGAATGTGACCTCCCCCAGGGAGCTGGAGACCTCTGTCATGGAGCCCAGAGCCTGGTGTGGGTGCAGAAGACAATGCTGAATCCCTCAGCTCAGAAGCACAAGCACATGTAGTAGTGGCTGAGGAGAGGCGAGGAAGACTCCTGGGACTTGACACTCAAAATACCTTCTTCTCACTCCACCACCCAAATGTGCTCCATTTTCCATGCTTGTTCAAGACCCAGCTTCCCCCAGGACATCTCCATTATCCACAGCCAACAGTCCTACCTTGGAAGCACACTGAACCCTGAACCAACATCACGACAGTGATTCTCCTGCAGGTTCCTCCCACTAGGGTCCATATACTCATAAATCTTCCAAGGGAGAAAGTTCATTCAATGTTGAAACACCCCCCACACACACCACACCGGCGTCTAGTACTAACTCAGGTTCTTATTTGTTGCATCTTCTGTAACAAATTTTTCTACCAATTAAATTTCAGGTTTGCTTTTAAGGCACTCAGTAGCACAATAGAAGAGATTTTTAGTTTTAGCATTACTAAAATGCAGAGTTGCTATTTTGTTAATTCAATGGACTGCTCCTATGCAAAATCACAGCTACAGTTTTGTGTATTCTGTGTGTTTCCCCTTGGATGCTTTATCAGGCCACTGACTTACAAGATCCTGAAAATTCCTTTTGGGTAAATGCACTATAGATGATTAAGTTACCATAAGCATCAGGATATCTATCACAGTGCTCAGGGATACAGACCTTGGGAGTCATGAGACCACCACTTTATTCCCCAGTTACCTTGGTAAATTCTATAACTTGTTGCTGCCTCAGTTTCCTTATCTCTAAAAGAAAGATAATATAGAACTCTTCTGTGAAGATTAAATGAGCTAACTTGTAAAAAGCAATTAGTTCTTTACATGGGCTGTAGCCAATGTTTAATAAATGAAAATGAATGCTACTATAAATATCCATAAAGAACTTATCATTGTTCTTGATGCACAGTAAGTCTTCAATAAGTGGAATCTGGTATAATTGTCATTCTTGGAATTCATATCAACAGGAACGCTCAGCCTTTCATTTTGAGGCTTCAAAACCTTTTCAACTCACTGAGAGCCCACCACGTGGGAATGGTGAAGGACATGAAAGATGGTTCAGACCTTCCACCATCTACAGCTCAGCAGAAGTCTCCAAGTCAGTAGTGACTTACAAAGTCTGTGGTGCCAACTGGATCCCATTTTGGAATCCAAATTGTTCCTGCCCATTCTCTTCACACTTTCCTTCCATAAATTCCTATTTGATCTTAATCCCTAGTGGGAAAGTATCTGTACTGGTTAATTTTTATACTTCCATCTGACATAAAGTGACAATCATGTACCAACCACCCAGGTTTCCTCTGCAGTCCTAGTGGGTAGAAAAACTCAGTGATGCTTGTTGCCCACATTTTATAACTCATTCAGTTCAGATGTCACCAATATGCCTATCCCTTCCCCTTCCTGAGACCACCTCTGTTCTCTTTCATGTTCAAAGCTTGTCATATGAACTGTGTAAATTTTTCAGATTTTTTTTGTGTGTCTACAAACTGTATTTTAAGCAATTAATTCCTTTAAATCATTTTGGAAATAAAGAAACAATTTTAATAGTTACTGGTCCCTTCTGAAAGTAGGAAACCATCTACCTTTTCTTATGGAGACAGAGAGATAAGTTTCTCCTTTAGACTTGTGGACAGGAAATGTCTTACATATTCTAAAGTCAGGACCTTTAATTCTACAACTCTCAGAAGTTTCCTATGTGAGAAACTCTCTTAACTGAACCAGAAAACATCAGTGAGGTAAGGGATATGCAGTTAACCCAAGTACTCATTGGGCTGGCATTTAAAGTAGCAGACAGTGAAAAACCAAACCCAATCCACGAAGCAGAGCAGATCTAAAATGCCAACTGCTGGAATCACGTAAAAGGCTCTGGAAGTTTTTCTTGGAGGGATTTCTCTTATGAAGACAAATGACAACTCAAGTCATTTTGGCACCACCATCACCTACTCACAGGCCCTCCTTTCATTGGTCTGCACAGAAAGAAATCTCAGAAATAGAAGCAATTACTTACATCTATAGGTCATCTCAAAGCTGTCGCTGATGTTCACAATATCAATCTGGGGGAGCAGTTTTTGGAGCTCTGTGAGTTGCAACAAAGCAAATCTAAAAGTGGCATGTTTCTGTGACTGCTGGTTTGGAAATAATCCCCCTAGGAGGAAAGAAAATGCAACATGGTATCTAGGCTAGAGACAGATTTAGTTCCTCAACAGCCCACCCCAGATGAGCTCTCTTCTCCCCTGCTAAGCTCATTAGCTAGTTTTTAGAGGTAAGAATGAGAGTCCAAATAGACCTAATTGGATGGTAAGGCTTAAACTTGTACAGATGAGCCATTATGTGACAGGGTCCCCAACATCTATCACTCTGCTCAAAGATTTGATTGTTCACCTTTCAGCTCTGCTAAGCTCACTGAACACAGGAGACCTGTGTCACTTCTCTTCTTCCCTTATGCAAGCTGCATATAAGGCCTGTGTCTATATACACTCACACATCCTTCCTGGGTCTAACTTGTCAGGTATAGGCCACGACTCTGATCACAGAACTTACTGGATGCAGGTGTTAGTAAGTATTGCAAAGTGACTCCAAACCAGGGCCATGACCCCAAGGGTTTCTCCAGCACTATAACTATCTGCTTTGACACTTTGGATCTTTGGCCTTTAACACCTGCATGCGGTTAACTATTCTATTGCCTCCAGAGACATATTATCTATTTTCCCTGTAAACTCTTAATTTTCTGCAAGTAGTGTCTGGTTCCTTCCATCACTCATGTTCCCAGCTACCTAAAAATGACTGGTTACACAAGGGATCAACACTGGGTGTTTGCATGGTCCACCCTTCTGCTTCCAGGATGGGGGTCTTAAGAATATCTAGAGATATGAACATTCTATTCCAGTAAAAAAGCAGAGTTAAGGGACCTGTCACAGATCCTGTTCCAAGAAACAAGAGCACAGGACTTACCTTTGTATTTAATGTGGACATGTAAATGAATTAAATTATATTTCTTGTGAATTAAAATTAGCCTTTTCCAGAGACTGAACTCTAATGAATATTTACAGAGAGATTCATCTCAGATCCAATAGGAATCACAGTCCTACTGTCATACAACTGTAACATCTTACATAGTCTATATGTGTTTTAAAAATTAAAAAAGAAATGTATTGCAAGATTTTTGTTGGAGATTGTAAAAGTACAGTCAAGTATGACTTGATGGCTGTGCTTCTGGTACTTGTTATAAAATTTAATGTTCCTACCTTTTGTGTGAAAACAGCAACAATGATTTTATAAGCCCCTCAAGCAAGTTGGGGCTACATGATGAAAAATCTGCAGAGAAACATGAGCAAACAACATGCACACAGACACAGATCAGCTCCATGCTTTTACACCCATGGTGATGAACACACACACCCTGAGAAAGCCACACCATGAGTCTCTAGACCAGCAGTTACAATCAGCAGAGCACAGGCAATATATAAGTGAAAACACTTCCACCCAGATGCAAAATGACACATACAGGACAGCTACAAGGACTAGGATTTGCAAGAAATATCAGACTGTGTTCCACATAGCCCCCAAAGTAAGAGCAACTTGGTGGTCAGATGCTTTATGATTTCTACATCCTTCCCATATGTTAATTAATTGACTTCAGTGATGTTTAAAGCTAATGTTTATTTGTCATTTGCCAAGTGCCAGGGACCATGCTAAACATGGTATGTGCAACAATCCTTGTGGCAGGACATCTCATTCCCATTTTATTGATAAAGAAACTGAAGCCTAAGCCAAGTTGTCATTGCTAACCAGGAAGAGATGGGGATTGGTTCAATGATTATGGCAAGGGGAACTCCGCCATCAGCCTCTAACCACAGTAAGCACCGGGCATGGACATTCTAGGGTTTGCATGAGTGTCTGTGTGGGAAACTAGGACACAGAATGTGGAAAGATCCATTCTAAGGTCCTCACCCATACTGATAGTTCATGATCCAGGGATTCCATCTCATAAGTCCTCCATGGTGAAGCACTGCTTACTGTCCCCCAGAACGGGAGTACCTGGTCAGCCAGCCAGCCTGGGCAGAGCATCATCCATACACAACTGGGATCCCACATGGTGGGGTCTCTGAGCTGCATGATATTCAAAGAAAGCACCATCAGACAAGAAAGGAACATCAAGAGCATTTGAATCTTTCCTCAGTCTCTCAAGATGCATCAAGCAGAAGAGATCATTTTTAGTGCAGAGCAAAAAACCTTCACAAAGCCCTTCTTGGGTGATGCCACTTGCCAAGTCTTTCATGCTCCTGACAGTGACTTCTTCCTCAGCTCCTGCAAAGACCTTCTGCTCCATCCAGACCAAAATGCTCTTCTGCCTCTGTTCCCCACCTGCCCTTGCTAAGGAGGCATATGAACTGATGTGTCCTATCTTACTTCTTTGTCTTTATTTCTCCCATTTATGGGATTCTTTTTTTTAATTTAAGTTGATTTTTAATGAAAAGCATAAAATCATCATCACTATATATATTAATGGCATGCCATGTGGTGTTTTGACACATGCATACATTATGTAATCAAGGTAAATATTTCTGTCTCCTCGAACGTTTATCACTTCTTTGTGGCAAAACAAGGAACACTCAGATTCCTTTTTTCTGGCTTTTTGACCTGAATAGCACACAATCATCACCTATAATCACCCTACTGTTGCAATCAGATGCTAGAACGTCTTTCTCCCATCTGTTGGTAGCTTAGTACTCATTGACCGAACTTTTCCTGTCCCTCCTTCATTCCTTCTCTGTAGTCTTCAGTAACCATCACTCTACTCTCAAACTCTGTGAGATCAACATTTTTAGACTCTGCATAGGAGTACTTATCTTTCTGTGCCTGGCTTACTTCACTTAGGAAAAAGATCTCTGGTTCCAACCACATTGTCACAAACAACTAGATCCCACTCTTTTTCATGGCTGAATAGTATTCCATTGAGTATATCTACCATATTTCTTTATCCAAGTGAATGGTCACTTAGGTTGTTTCCATTTCTTGACTATTGCAAATAGTTCTGCAGCAAATATGCTAGTGCAGATATCTCTTTGACATACTGATTCCATATCCTATGGCTATGTACCCAGGAGTGGAATTGCTGGATCACATGACAGTCCTATTTTTAATTTTTTTAAGGAAACACCATTCGGTCTTCCATAATGGCTGCAATAATTTGCTTTCCCACCAACGGTCTGCAAAGGTTCCCTTTCTCCACCTCCTCACCAAGACTTATTATCTTGATTTACAGGATCCTGCACAACAGAGTCAAGTTTGAGAGTTGAGAGAGCAGTCAAAAAGGATAATTCAAGAAATAATCTTGAATATTCTTTCCAGGATGGCCTTAAGAGAGATAAAAATGATCAATTCATGGGATTATAAGCATTTCTGTTTTCTTTTCTTTTTTTTTTTTTTTTTGGTGCTGGGGATCGAGCCCAGGGCCTTGTGCTTACAAGGCAAGCACTCTACTGACTGAGCTATCTCCCCAGCCCCCAGCATTTCTGTTTTCTATAACTCTATGCATAACCAACTTTTTCCACCTGTCTCCTTGCTCCAAATACCCTATTCTCCAATGGGAATGCTATATACTTGTGAAGGCCTCTGCCTTATGCCCACCTACCTTTTGCTCACTTCCTCTGAATTCATTCAACAAGCGTTTTCAACCATGCTGTTAGGCTGGCACCATGCTCAGTGTAGGGTTACCCAGCTGGACAGCCAAAGGGTACAATGGCGACAGGCACAAAGAGTTCTAACAAG